>NC_057814.1:471483891-471750755 GCF_018294505.1 Triticum aestivum | reverse complement strand
TCCCGATCAACAGGACCCCCGTTTCGACCGTAGGAGGTCCGTTTCCTCCGTTTTGCGGTACGCCACACCCCTCCCGATCAACAGGACCCCCGTTTCGACCATAGGAGGTCCGTTTCCTCCGTTTTGCGGTACGCCACACTCCTCCCGATCAACAGGACCCCCGTTTCGACCGTAGGAGGTACGTTTCCTCCGATTTGCGGTACGCCACACCCCTCCCCATGAACACGACACATTCCGTTGCCTCCCCATGAACAAGACGACGACGCTGTTTCTCCTTTCCGACCCAGCCATGTACACGAGCCCTGGTCGTACGTATGCGCGAGTAGGCGTTCGAGACCCCGCCCGTATGTACACATACGTGGCCGTATTTTCTTTGTTGCACCCTGGCCGCTGTACGTACGTGTACATGCTACGTGCGCGCCTCTACTACGACACGTACGCGCCTCTACTACAACACGTGCACGCCTCTACATCCACCAGTATATATGTACGTACACGTTCGCGACCAGAATGACAACGCTACGTACGCTTCGACCAGGTGGGTCCCGACTGTCAGGCACTTCCTTGCCTGCGAAGATGTAGCTGGTGGGTCCCAGCAGTCAGGGGGCGAATCGTCTTTTTTTGCCCGGACGCACTTCCTTGCGTGCGACGATGTAGCTGGTGGGTCCCAGCAGTCAGGGGCAAACGTTTTTTTCGCGAAATACGGTGGCCCGTCTGGTGGGTCCCCACTGTCAGGTGGAGGAATAATTATTTTGCACGTAATAAGGAGGCACTTCTTTGCTGCGGCCGTGGACCCAGCTGTCAGCCTCTCCACGTACAGTCCACGTCCGATGGAAGCCGTTCCTTGACCACGTGGACCACGCCGCGCCGAGAGCACTAGGGCGGTGGACGACGGCGAGGCCTAGGAAGGGGACGACGCGGAGCAGGGGAAGACGCGGCAGTGGATGCCCACGCGTAGAGGAGTACGAGGGTTTACTGGTTCGCTGAGGTGTGAGGCTGCCGTGGCCGCAGAATAACAGGGGGTGTGGGTGAGTAGAGGGATGGCCTGGCCAGCGGTGGGAGTAGTAGGGGCGGTGAGGCCTCCGCCGCATCGCAGCCGGCCACGGGAGGCAGGAGCACGAGGCACGACCGGCGCTGGTTTGGGCGGCTGGAGCAAGAAGACCAGAGGTTGAAGAAGCACTACGGCCGTTGGATGGACATCATGCATATTGACTAAGTTGACAAAGCCCTCCGTCCCCGTCAACTTAGTAGGCCCACAAGTCAGCCTGCCACTATACTGGGTCCCGGCTAATAGGGGGAGTATTCATTTTTTTGTGCGTAATAAGGAGGCACTTCCTTGCGTGCGAAGATATAGCTGGTGGGTCCGAGCTGTCAGCGGCGGTAACGTTTTTTTCACGAAATACAGAGGCCCTTTCGGTGGGTCCCTGATGTCAGGTGGAGGAATCATTATTTTGCGCGTAATAAGGAGGCATTTCCTTGCGTGCGGCCATGGACCCAGCTGTCGGCCTCTCCACGTACCGTCCACTTCAGATGCATGTCGGTCGTTGACCACGTTGACTAGGCCGCGCCGAGAGCACCAGGGCGGTGGACGACGGCGAGGCCTAGGAAGGGAACGACACAGAGGCAGGGAAGACTCGGCAGTTGTTTCCCACGCGGAGGGGAGTACGACTGTACGAGGGTTTACTGCTTCGTCTGCCGTCGCCGGAGAATAACAGCAGGTGTGGGTGAGTAGAGGGATGGCTAGGCCAGCGATGGGAGTACGGTGGGGCGGTGAGGCCTGCGCGGCAGCACAGCCGGCTGCAGGGAGGAGGGAGCAGGCAGTCCCGCCGGCGCTTGTTTGAGCGGGTGGAGCAGGAAGAGCAGAGATTGAAGAAGCATGACGGCCGTTTGATGGACATCCAACAGTCACTTCTTGTGCACCAACCTTTTTTTAGGAAAGCCTCAAATCTGTGGAAAACAGCATACAACCCATCTGCCATTATTTCTAATAATTTACAGCCCATTTGCTAATTCTTAAGGTTTTTTTTGAAGCCCATATTCTTTTTGTTAGCATTACAGCCCATATTGTGGCCACGGTTAAAAAATTATACGAAATTTTGCATATTTCGGTGCGGTCCGAACTGTTTTTAATCCCGAAATTTTGACTCACATTCAAACTGATTTTAAAAATAAATGTATATCAATATAAAATCCAACAAATTCTCCACGCATAAAAATTAATGCAATTTAAAATCTCGAAATGAAAAAAAAGATATTTGAAACTAATTGTCGGTTTGATGTGTTTTAAAAATGTACAGCCCATTTCTCATTACTGATAGGCCATTTTCTCGGCCAGCCGAATGAAGCTCTCCTCGTCTTGAAAGATTTGCAGCCCAACAGGCCTGACAAAGCGACTTACTTGGCAAATCACAAAAAAACTGGGTTGTGGCCGTGGACCCAGCTGTCAGCCTCTCCACGTACAGTACTCTTCCGATGGAAGTCGGTCGTTGACCACATTGACCACGCCGCGCCAAGAGCACCAAGGCGGTGGACGACGGCGAGGCGTAGGAAGGGGACGACGCGGAGCCGGGGAAGACGCGGCAGTGGATGCCCACGCGGAGAGGAGTACGAGGGTTCACTGGTCCGGCTGCGGCGTGAGGCTGCCGTCGCCGCAGAATAACAGGGGGTGTGGGTGAGTAGAGGGATACCCTGGGCCAGCGGTGGGAGTAGTAGGGGCGGTGAGGCCTTCGCGGCATCACAGCCGGCCACGAGAGGCAGGAGCACGCGGCACGACCGGCGCTGCTTTGGGCGGCTGGAGCAAGAAGACCAGAGGTTGAAGAAGCACTATGGCCGTTGGATGGACATCGTACGGTCATTGGAGCTAGAATCGTTCATATTGACTAAGTTGACAAAGCCCTCCGTCCTCGTCAACTTAGTAGGCCCACAAGTCAGCCACCCACTATGGTGGGTCCCAGCTAGCAGGGGGTATTCATTTTTTGGTGCGTAATAAGGAGGCACTTCCTTGCGTGCGAAGATATAGCTGGTGGGTCCGACCTGTCAGCGGGGGGAACGTTTTTTTCGCGAAATACAGAAGCCCTTCCCACGTACAGTGCGTAATAAGGAGGAACTATCCTTGCGTGCGACCATGGACCTCGTGGGTCCCAGCCGTTTGGCTGTCCACGTACAGTCCTCTTCCGATGACTCTCGTATGTTGACCACGCCGCGCCGAGCGCACCGAGGCGGTGGACAACGGTGAGGCCCCAGACTGGAATGACCCGGAGATGGGGAAGACGCGGCAGTGGAGTCGCAGACGGAGAGGAGTGGGAAACTTGACTGGTTCGGGTGCGGGGTGGGCCTACACTCGGCAGAGAATAACAGGAGGTGCGGAGTGGAGGGATGGCCTGGCCGTTGGCGGGGTAGCGTTTTGCTGAGGAGCGCAAAACAATGCCGCTGGACGCCGAAGGCTGGAGCAGGCGGTTCCGGCAGCGCTGGGGGAAGAAGACGAGAGATTGAAGAAGAATGTCGGCCGTTGGATGTAAATCCAACGCCTTCTTAGGCTTCGACCTACTGGCCCACATGTCAGCCAGTCCATTTGTTTTTTTAGTCCATTTGGTGGGCTGGGTGAAACAATGATGTAGCATCTATGCAGCCCGTTTAAATCTCATTTGCATTTTCTCGAAATCCGCGGACTTGCTGGGCTGGGTGAAAATATCATGTTGGGCTAGACGGAGAAATGTTATAAAAACATAAACACATGATTGCACGTCAGTAAAATCTTTGCAAGCTTATGTACGCAATCACTAGGAGTTAACTTGCCAAGTTATATATAAACAATTATTATTATTATTTTGTAAGAACTTTCAACTTACGAAATAAAATATCATTTTAATTTGATGAGTTAATAGTACGTGGGGTATTATTATTTTTTAGGCTAGACGTGGGACAGTTGAGTTGGTTCTAGGGGAAAGTACTGGGAGAAAACTCAGTTTACATCGAAAAAGAAAGTGGGAGAAAATTCAGAGACCTGTTGGGTCCACCTGAGGAGGGGAATATGTTGGGAGGAAGGAGATTCAAAGCACGGCAGCCGAGTGAACTAGTTTCTTTTACGGACAAGTGAACTAGTTTACATACATAAGCAAATAGCCACTAAAAAAAGCAATCAGGTTAATGGGTTCTTAAAATAAATATTTCGGACAAAACAGATAATTACGACACATAGGCTAATGCATGAAACACTCAGATGATAAAGGTGCTTATAAACAGATAAAGTACAACATCTAGACCTTCCTGGCACGCTTGATCATGACGCTGCGGCTGTCCGTGTACTCGTCAGTTATGGGAAGCAGACACGCCCTCATGTCCAAGATCTGCATGTACATGTCGTAGCATGCGATGTGTCCTTGTCCGCGTAGGTTATGTAAGCTAGATTCAGAGGTACCTCCCACGTGTTCAGGTCATCTTCTTTCATGTTGGCATATCAGGGGTCGATGATGGTCTCAGCGAGGTCAACCACGGAGTCCTTCTCCTGCCCGTTGCTGATGATCTTGTATTGCTTCTGGATGTGGACAAGCTTGTTGCACCAGATGGCCGAATCATCGCGTTCTTCCTTCTCTCCACCGTAGCGAAGGTGCAGTCGGCGCTGCCGATGAAACGGGCGAATGCTCCAGAACCTGGTGCAGCCATAGGACTGAGGCGAGGCAGAACTTCACTGAGTCCGTATCGTTGGTGTACATCACATTCAACTTGGTACAGCCATTGGACTGAACGGCGAACATAAAAACGGGAACTCCTTGCTGAAGTCCATATCCAGCAGGCTCACCCCTCGGATCGCCATTGGAGTCTCTTCGAGTGAACGAGTGTGTAGGTGGCGGCAGCAGTTCGTTTTTCAGCTCTTGGGGAACTGGATTCAACAGTAAGCTGAGTGTGTACAGGCGACAACAGTTACTACCCCTCCCTCGTCCGCTGCACGCCCGACAGAAGATGCACCCTCGGCCACACGTCGGTTCACGAGCGGGTCTGTATTGGTACTGTAATAACAGGAGTTAGTGGTCACTTTACTTAAATTTAATTAGCTTTAATAGAAATTTATACTTAAAACAAGCAATGCATTCACTCGTTCTATCAGTGCCACAGGATCAACATGCACAACAATTAGAATTATAATTCTTAGGACACACACGATCAACACACTTGTCGCACTTTCACAAAGATAATACTACCAAGTTTGAACTGTTTGTTATGGTTGTTGTCGTCTGCATCATCATGCCGTGTTTCCCAGCTTGCAAGATTCAGAACCAACAAATAAGATCC
This sequence comes from Triticum aestivum, assembly GCF_018294505.1. NCBI lineage: Eukaryota > Viridiplantae > Streptophyta > Magnoliopsida > Poales > Poaceae > Triticum > Triticum aestivum. The sequence continues at coordinate 471,745,466 of NC_057814.1, read as the reverse complement.
AAATAATAAGTACAACAAAGATGCCTACACATCTCATTGATTCCCAGCTTGCAAGATTCAGAACCAACAAATAAGATCCAAATAATAAGTACAACAAAGATGCCTACACATCTCATTGATTCCCAGCTTGCAAGATTCAGAACCAACAAATAAGATTCAAATAATAAGTACAACAAAGATGCCTACACATCTCACTGATTCCCAGCTTGCAAGATTCAGAACCAACCCATTAGAGCCTTTTGATAAAGTGAATATCGGGATTAAATCCATCTTGGCTAGCCATGTCATACAATCGAAGAACTTGGCGAATGCTCTTGACCGTCACAACATCTGTAGTTGAGTATTCCTGTTTGCACAGCATGTTTGCACAACAAACAAGGAGACAGGAGAGCATGATTTCGCTTTAATAGCGGCCTCCTTGAACTCAACCTCCAGCTCTACTTGGATGAGGTCTGCCTGGAGTTCCATGATTCAATTCATGCGCCTTTTTCTGCAGTTCACCTGAAATGAAGCAAAGATTGCATCATTCAGCTAGCAAGAAGTACTTGCTCTTGTGAGCTGGCAGGTTCTTCTTTAGTAGTTGCACTAAAATTGAGGAACATTAAGGTTGGCTGTCCGGCTCATGTAAGGTGCAACTATAATTTTCTTATCCTTTTGTGCAGTTCCACTAAAATAAAGTGCCATTGTGGTGACAGTGACGGCTCCATCTTGCAAAGGCTAATAAAATGTTGCACGAGATTACCAGCAGAACTTGACGGAGATTTTGGAAACTCCAATCACCATTTTGTGCAGTTCCACCAAAATTGAGAGATGTTGCCCACGTGACATTTTAGTTGAACTGCACAAGACACTCATTCCAAAAAAAGTGTTTTGTGCAGTTCACCAAAAGGTCACAATAGCAACAAGGTGAAATGGATATCCCTATCTGCACAAAAGATAGAAAGTAAACAGTTGCTGGTCAATAAGAATATACGAAACATATACAAAATGAAAAGAAGCATCTTAATTATGTTCATGGCAATCACGCAAGGACAGTAGAAATTTTAAAACGTCAGCAATGCTTCATGTTACCAGAAGCATTACGATCAACAATGAGATTCCTCAAATATGGGATTACTTTAATGGTGGCATTGCTTGTTTACCAGACACAGTAAATCAACAGCAGCTAAAGAGTTGGTTTAAGGGCATGGGACCGTGGGGACACCAGGACACTCAGCAGCGTAAAGGAGCAACTTACTTATCATACTGGGGAAAATAGCAGGAGTGCCATTTGTAACACAGTTTAATTGCATCTTATCACTGGAGGCATTAGATTAACAATAACACTGGTTAGACATGTCCCTAAGGTAACAGTGTGATCGCTTCATTTTACATGCGCCCTTACATTAACAACAGCAAAAGGTTGGTATAAGGACATGCGACAGTGGACGCATCAGCACAATGTACCTACAAGGAGGCATAAAGTGGTGATGCCGAGTTTGTTCATGCTATGTGAGGGCAGCAAACCTAATCCTGGAGACCTTGTACTATGTGAGGGCAGCAAATCTAATCCTGGAGACCTTTTACTATGTGAGGGCAGCAAATCTAATCCTGGAGACCTTTTACTATGTGAGGGCAGCAAATCTAATCCTGGAGACCTTTTACTATGTGAGGGCAGCAAATCTAATCCTGAGACCTTTTACTATGTGAGGGCAGCAAATCTAATCCTGAGACCTTTTACTATGTGAGGGCAGCAAATCTAATCCTGGAGACCTTTTACTATGTGATGGCAGCAAATCTAATCCTGGACATACTCTGTTGACTTGTCCACCAGCCGCCACTTTCTATCCTTTTTTCAACCAATAATAGATCTGTTCCTTATCCAGTTTGTACTGCGTTTTCCCATTATTTCCCTTTTCAACCAAGAGACCGGTTGGGTATCCGGTCTCTACTACTTTCACCATATTATTTCCTCTTTGAATCAAGTCCTAGATTCATGCTACAACTTTCCCCCCTTTCTTCGTTGTTTGAACAAAGCCCTAGATTCGAATGCATGAAGTAGCTTTACCTCTAATAATACTAAAAATTTAGGTGGCTTTGGAAGAGCTGATGGGAGTAGAAAAAGATGCACATGCAGACACGTGGGGAGCTGGGGCAGTAGAGCAAGGCCGCTTTCGAAGAACTTATACCTGAGGGTCGCCGGGATGTCGGCGGCGGCAGGTCGGATCTGCGGACAATACGGCAGGGAGGAAGAAGGGTCGGAGGACCTCCCGAGCCGGCGCTGTGTCGGAGAGAACGGCACGGGCAGAGGATCGGGCCCCTCCGGCAGCTGTGGGTTTCCTCCCTCGGCGGCGATGACCGCGTGAACGATGCACCTTTTAGTCCTCTACACACACCGGCCGAAGGGATCCGGCCGGATCTGTGACCAGCGGTGAGCAGAGAGAAAATGTCGCTACCGCTGTCTTGTTTATATCTGGAGAGGATGAGAGAATGAAGAGAGCAACCCTAGTAAAGCAAGCGCTCAGGCCCCTGCGTCCATATATAGTGGAGTGATTATCTTTTTTCTCTCCACAACAAGCGTTTCAATTTGTGTACGTGGCATTAAAGAAAAGAAACTCTCTATTTAAGGTGACTACTGTACGACTCCTACTTACTACTAGTAGTACTACAGTATTGTTCACTTGTGCTCCCCGCCCCTCCATTCATTGAACAACCCCACGGGTGAATAAACATACAGTAAGTACTGTATTTATATAGAACGAACAAGCTCGAACTATTTTCGCGTAGTTAAAAGTTGAGGGCGGGGCTTTTCCCGGGCAGTACGCGCGGCAGTTTTCGGGTAGGCGGTTTGACAGAGAGGCGAGGAGGGTGAGCGAGTGGGGCTGTGCGATTTGACGGCGCGTTACTGCTGGAAAGACTTGTGATATGACCACTCACTATAGTCATGAATTACTGGCGCTCCGACCGGGGTGATGCCCCCTTCCGTTCCGCGCTCTAATCTGGTGCATGACACGTCGACCCGGATGCTGGCTCTCCCACATGTCGGAGTAGTAAGAAGGAGCAAAGAATGATGCGGTATATACTAGTACTATACTAGAGTACTACTCAGGTCGGAGGAGTGCGAACCACGGCAGCCCAGTGAACCAGCAGTGCGAACCACGGTAGCCCAGTGAACCAGCAGTAGAAAACAATGTGGTGATATGGCCATAAAAAACAATGTGCTACGGTCCACACTGTAGCATGTACAGTAACACTCCTCTTTGTTTGGATCCCTGAGTTAGAGCTAGTTTGGGTTGAAATAGCCTCAAATTATCGAAACAAGAGGGGTTAGTTTGAGCTAGTTTGCTCTAACCCAGCTAAAAAAACTAGCCCGGTGGAGAGGTTCTAATTGGGTTAGTTATCCTCGGGCCCACTAAAAGAGAACTAAAAAAATCTCCCCTGCCCGCACCAGATCGCTCCCCCCCTCTCGCACGACTCCTCTCTGTTCCCCATAGGGCCGCTCGCCCTCTCTCTCCTCCGGCCGCCCTCTCCTTCCGGCCTCCGCCGCCCTACTCCGGCCGCCCTCTCCCTCCGGCCTTCGAAGGTCGCCCCGCTCCCCCTTCACCAGTCGTTTTTCTCCCTCTGTCGTGCGCGGCGGCGGCGCATCTACCAGGGAGGTCGCGAGAGGGGTGAGTTTGTTCGTTCCTTCTCTGTCTCACGGCCATATCATTGATCTTGCTTGCTCTAGCGCTAATTCTGATTTGGAAAAGTAGATCCTGATCAAACTTGGTATAGATTTGTGGTGCACGCATGGAATTGTTTGATGCTGCTTGAGGAGGTAATAAATCTTTCTAGAGGCCCAAAGATTCAGGTCACCTTTCTAGGTATTTCAATTTCAGGCTTGCATTATTTCTAGAGGCCCAAAGATTCAGTTCACCTTTCTAGGTATTTCAATTTCAGGCTTGCATTATTTCTAGAGGCCCAAAGATTCAGTTCACCTTTCTAGGTATTTCAGTTTCAGGCTTGCATTATTTCTAGAGGCCCAAAGATTCAGTTCACCTTTCTAGGTATTTCACTTTCAGGCTTGCATTATTTCTAGAGGCCCAAAGATTCAGTTCACCTTTCTAGGTATTTCAGTTTCAGGCTTGCATTATTTCTAGAGGCCCAAAGATTCAGTTCACCTTTCTAGGTATTTTAGTTACAGGCTTGCATTATTTCTAGAGGCCCAAAGATTAAGTTCCCAGTCGGCGGCAAGCGGCCCTGCTACCCATGCCGGTGTCGACCTCAACTCGCAAGGGCCGGCGTCGGAGGGGTTCCCGGGGCTTGGGCTCTACAGAGCCTTCCTCCAGAGCGACGATGGCGAGCTCCTCCCTCGGTGCGTGAGGGGCTCCGGGCTCCCTCCCTATCGTGAATGACTTCCGTGATGAGTTAGCTCATTCTTTGTTTCATGAAGTGTTTTTTTATTTTGTGAAGCTTGATTGACGACTTGTATGTTTAAGTGGGATATCTCATTTGTATGGACAAAGTAAAAATTATCATGTTTTGCATGCTTGATTTGTATAGATGGTTCGTTTATGTCAATTGTGAGCGGGAGGAGGCCACAGAAGAGCCGGCCACACCAAGAGGGTGCTTGGATCCAAGGGACTTATTTTAGTCTGACTAAAAATAGTCTCTTTAAGAGGCTAAAGTTCCAAGCACCCCTGACTAAAGAGGGGCTAAAACTAGTCTTGAGACTAAAAAATTTAGTCAGGGGTACCCCTACTAAAATGTGGATTAGTCCTCTCTCTCCTCATTTAACTCCTCTCCTTTAACACAGGCGAGTTCTGGATTGGAGGGTTTGGAGGATAATAAATGCTCATTAACTTGATTTTAGTCTCTTTAGTATTTGGATCCAAGCATGGGTGAGGCTAGCAAGTTTTAGTCCCACTACTTTTAGTCATGGAACTAAAACGTATCCAAGCACCCTCCAAATCCGGCAGGAAATAGGGTCCAAAGTAGTCAAATGATTGAGATAGAGCATTTATTGTCAATCTAACCCTGCCATCCATACACCTCTTTGGTTTAGAGTTAGTTCAGGGTTAGAATCTAACTCTAACCTCTAACTGAGTTAGAGTTCTCCTCGTCTCGGTTCATCGCCATCATACTTTCCCCATTCCTGTGTTTTCAGTATCCTGCGAATCAAAGAGGCCCTTTTTTTGCGGGAAAAATCAAAGAGGCCCTTAGACTGGTTTCGGTCCGGTCATTTTTTATAAACGTGTTATGTCCAAAATTTAATGAACGTGCTCCGGTTTCCACGAAAATAATCCGGTTTCATGTAGTAATTCATTCATTTATTTATTCTTCTGCGGGGGGTTTGCATGTAATTCGTGAGGTCTGAAATGTAAAGTACCCCGGCATATGCTCCGAGTCGTGCATGCACTACGACCCAGATGCTCTATGTCCCACATGTCGGCGAATGGGAGCACGTGGAAATAGCCTAGGAGTACATATAGGAGGATAAATGCGTGAAATAATATGTACTGTGAAGCGTAGCCGCGGTTCGAAAAGGAGACCTAAAGTGATGACAGCTATAGGTCGCACGCACCCAACTAGTGGTACTAGACATACGACTAATTTTTCCCTCAAAAAAAAGAGGCACGAGTGCTCAGTACTCCTATTCTATAAACACGAGTCCCATCTGACAACAGCGTCCGTGCTACAGCTAGCTCTCCTCCCTCGTTTCTCTCTTCTAATTCTAAACTCGGCCGACGCCCGGTGGGCGGGGTGGGTTTGCTCAACTGCGGCCCCACCTCACAGTGAAAACGTTACGACTGGAATAAAAATGCCATATACTCCCTCCGTTCATAAATATAAGCCTTTTTAGATACTATTTCAAATGGAATACAACATACAGATGTATGTAGACATAGTTTAGAGTGTAGATTCACTCATTTTGCTCCGTATGTAGTAGTCACTTGCTGGAATCTTTAGAAAGACTTATATTTGGGAACGGAGGGAGTACTATACTAATAAAACATTAAGGCCACGAGGCGATGCAGTGCTGGTTACAGGAGGCAAGAAGAGATGCATCCATCGACGACGTCCACCTCCTCGACTCAGGGCGCCGGCCCACCGAACGGCGCCTAAGTAGCAGCGGCTTTCGTGGCCAGGTCGACGTGCTTCTGAACAATGGCGTCCAAAGATTCCAGCCGCTGGAAGAAGGCCAACGTCTTTCTGTCCTCGCTTGCCTTGTAGTGGCCTATGTAGACGATTTCCTCGTAGACGTGGATGTGCAGGTCGACGGTTTCTTGCATGGCGAGGCGCTGCGCGGCGAGCGCGGCCTCGAGGTGCACATTCTTCGTCGCGACCTCCGGCACCTGCAGGGCCACCAGGGCTTGAAAGAGTTCGTCACCATGGAGGCCGATGAGGGTGGCAGGCAATGAGGAGCCTGGGCGCGCGGGCTGGAGCAGTACGGCAAGGTCGTCCGCGCGCTTCTTGACGGCGGTGAACTTGCGGATGGAGTTGACCATCATGTCGTCCATGCGAGAGGCGAAGCCGGCGTCGGCGAGGGCTACGATGCCTGCGGTCGCCAGCACCGTCTGGAAACGCTGCGCGGTGCGGGGCCGCAGGCCGGCGCCTTGGATGATTTGGCACAGCCGACTGCCGCTCGCGTCCATCGCCTCCATAGGTGCTTGTGGCTTCTGGTCACTTGGTCTTGGATTGGAGTGAGCAGTGTTGCGCAGAGACTTGGGAGTAGATGGATTGGAGTGGTGGGGCGCCTTTATTATATGAGAGTCCAAACTCTGTTGCATTCACATCGTGCTGGCTCTATTCTGCTTCTCCAATTAATTCCCTCTGCATGTAATTGAGGATGCATCATTGACCGTTCAACGTCTCGGGAACCGCTACCCTCTCCCTCCTTGGCATTCAAGCACCTATGGACCCGTCGACGACGAGGTGCCTATGGTGACTTCGTAAATTTCAAGATGATAGTGCCGTGCGTGTGTGCGTTCATAGGGGTGAGTGTATGCGCGTGTATATGAGCGCTTGCGTCTGTACTGTGTAAAAAACGTAAATGCGTGTCAAAAAGAGACTAGTCAGTATACTCAATATTGTGCACCTCGGAGAGGAAAACGATAGAACTAGTACGTATTTATTTACGGTGCAGATTCACTCATTTTGCTCCATATGTACTCCGTCTCGGTGTAGTCTAGTCACTTGTTGAAATCTCTAGAAGGGCAAATACTCCTTTCTGGTTTACAGGGCTATACTAGCAAGTAGTTGTACGTACTAGTACAATAGTGGGCTCACATAGCAATTTTGTCTCATGCAAGAGCCTGGCTATATGCGTGCTCCAATGTTCGCAACTGCAACGTTCGGTTTGCGCTTGGCTCTTCGCCTCTTCGAGAAGACGAACAATGATGTTACTACTACTGCTTCTACAGTGTCGAATCCACTGCTGCATGTCCGTCCACCGCGAGCGGGACGGATAGCTTGTTGTAGAAGTACTACTAAGCAAAAGCCTGTCCTCGTTTGCGAGCAACCGCGCGCATGGGTGAGGGAGAAGGCGTGTAGTAAAATCAAGCTTCTCCTCGTTGTACGAGTTGACGCGACACATCATAGCACTGGCCCCACATGCTTGCCTCTAAACTTGGCTGAAAGACCCGCAGTGTACAATATATTTGCTGCAACCTCTAACATTTACCCACCACAAATTAAAATATATGTGGCCGTATGCATCGTTCTGATGCAGAGGCCGGGGAGTCCCCCCTTTTCGAAAAAAAACAAATTAAAATATATATTCCTGTCTTGACCAGATGAGCGTGCAAACTACAATCACCAGGGTGTCAGGTAGGGCCAGAAGACTATTTTAATTTTTTTTAAAACTTCGAGACGGCCACATAGCATGGAGCCGACCCCAACGATTTTAAGCTTACAGGCACGGTACACGCTATCCTAGACTACTCTACACATGAAACTGCCACACGAGCGTCCGGGCTGCGCTTGGCTCTTCGCCTCTTCGGGAAGTCGAACAATGATGGAGTACTACTGCACTGGAGGAGTACTACAGTACGCTTCTGGCCATCTGACACCGATTGAACTGCTGCATGTCCACCGCGTGCGGGAGGGAGAGCGTGTAGCGAAAGCTTCTCCTAGTCTTGCCAGCCACCACGCTCATGGGCGAGGGAGGGACGCTCCTGCCTTTGCGTGTATGACAGGTGGGCCCGACAGGTGTGTGGCCAACCTGTCATACAGCCAAAGGCAGGTGCAGTTAAGTCCGCGAGGGAGAGGATAATCAAACTTCTCGTTGATGTACGAGTTGACGCGACACATCAAAGCACTGCACTCGATATATTTCAATAATTTGCGTTTACCGATGCATTAATTACAACGCATGCATGCATGCCGTGACTCTCCTTTTGATACTTGCATGTGTTGATTTAATGCACCTTGAAGTAGTATAAAATATGTGACGGTAAAGCTTTGTAATACCCCGGCCCAAGTCGAGAGATGGTTGTGCACGAGGAGGGCGAGATCATGCAGACCGAACAGGACCCGACGATGGAGCTCTCTAAGGTCTCGATGGACCTCACCGTGCTCCACTGCCCCTTGTGCCTCCGCCCCTTGACGCCTCCAGTGTATGAGGTTCGAATACACCTCGTCCGTTCGGCTGATTGAGCAAGGTGCAGGTTTCTTGATTGATGTGCTGTTCGATTGATTTCTGCAGTGCAAGGGAGGGCACCTGGCCTGCGCGGACTGCCGCGTCGAGCGCCCCGGGAACCAGCGGCAGTGCCAGAAGTGCGAGCGCGGCGGTGGCTTCGACGTGCGGAACACGGCGGTGGACTCCGTCCTTTCGTCGGTGAGGGTGGAGTGCCCGCACGAAGGCTGTGGGCTCTACGTCACTTACCACAAGCTCGCCGATCACCAGAGCGTGTGTCCGCTCGCGCCCTGCAAATGCCCCGTGCCCGTCTGCGGCTACGAAGGCCCGCCGCCGGCGCTCTACCACCACATCAGCACCGCGCATCCCATGCCCGTGCACAGGATCCAGTACGGCAAGGTGCTCCAGCTGCAAGTGCCACTGTCGGAGCCACGGCTCTTGCTGTTCGCGGAGGAGGACCGCCGCGCGTTTTTCTTGGTCGGCGGCGTGCTCGACATCGGCGCGCCTATCGCCGTGTCGGTCGTCTGCATCAGAGCGGGGGCGTCCCCACTGCCGCACTACGTGGCCAAGCTGTGGGCGAACGGCCCGCCGGGGGAGCCCAAAGGCACGACCGACGCCGTCAAGGTGGAAATGGAGGTGACAAGCAGCAAGGATCCCGGCGACGTCGACGTGCAGGAGCTGACCTTCTTGACAGTTCCGCCCAAGCTGCTGGCCGGGGCTAAGCTTGTGTCCCTCCACATTCAGATTGACAAGCTCACGTCCTAAATGTTTCTACAGTGCCTTCTGTTTATCTTAGTAATATGCTAATATAGGGATTACCTTGGTCTACTTTAGCTTAAGAAATGGTGGGTTTTGGTGGCGATGCAGCAATTACTTCGACATCAGATCAGTAATTTCCAACAGTCGAACGGATATTTTGTGTCTGTTGGATATAAAGTTCCTTTGGGTAAGAAGTACTACTTGTCATCAAAATGGATAAAAGGAGATGTATGTAGACGTATTTTAGTTCTAGATACGTCCCTTTTTATCCATTTTGATGACAAGCACTCCCTCCATTCCACAATACATGCCTTCCATTTGTCAAAATATAGATGTATCTAGACATGTTTTAGTATATAGGTACATCCATGATAGAGCCAATCGGATGGTTGAGAACACTACAATTCGTAGCTACAGATGCGTGTGTGACTCCCAGATGCAGAGGCCGGGGGTCATCATCCTCCTTTTCGAGAAAAAACAGACGCGTGTGTGAGAGGACGAGTGCGTGCGTGCACCTCTTCTCTTCCTGTATAACGTACTACTAAACTCAGAGTACAAGTTTTTGTGGGTGGCACGATGGTGCGTGCGAGAAGTCCCGAGAGATAGGTTTAATGCGTCTGGAAAAAAGACTAGCCTAGAGCTCGCCACGCGGCTATTCCTGTCGAACGCCCCATTAACCGTAAGATATGTATACGACGGTGCCAGTTATTGCACGTACACAGCAGTACTCCCTCCTTTCCGGTTTATAGGGCTTAATTCAAAAATCTCACCAACCAAGATGGTGAGTGGTGGAATATTTTTTGTAGTTTGCAAAAGCACCTAATTAATGCTCTTGTTTTTCTCAAAAATTATGTTTATCAATGCATTAATTGCAATGCATGCATGCATAAAGTACATGCATTGGTCAATTTTCTCTTAATACTTGCATGCAATGATTTAATGCACCTTGGAATCTGAACATGTGTTGGGGAACAACCAAATTGAGCCTTATAAAATGGAAAAACTAAAATTTTGAGATAAGCCCTATAAAATCGGAAAGGAGGGAGTAGAAAAAGAAGTACTCCATCCGGGAATAGTGCCGCACTTCGAAACTAGAACCGTCAATAAATTTTGAGCTTGCGTCTCGTCACATTCCAAATTACTCCACGCTATATTGAATTGCAAACCTGTTCACACCGATCACAACCTAAACGTTTTCCCACTTAGGAGCGTATTAGTACCACGCTATATTGAATTGCAAACCTGTTCACACCGATCACAACCTAAACGGTTTCCCACTTAGGAGCGTATTAGTACTCGGTTATAAATACTAGTATGCCAGGATGACTGCACATTCCTCCTCAACTCCTCATCCACAAAAACAAACAAGTCATTCAGCATCCTTCCCTTGCGTCTGCCATGGCCAGCGTGAGTTCTGGGTCGAGAGATTGCCACCAGGGAGAGGCGAGCATGGAAGCGGAAGCACGAGAGATGTCCCGCCTCGCTGCGAGAGCAGCCGACATGTCCCGCCGCACGGAAGTAGCAGCACAGAGGTCCCGCCGCGCCACTGAAGCAGCACGGAGGTCCCGCTGCGCCGTCGATGCAGCAGACTGGTCCGACCGCGCCGCGGAAGCAGCAAAGATGTCCCGCCACGCCACGAATGCAGCAGAGAAGGATGCTGAATGACTTGTTTGTGTTTGCGTCAAACGAGGCTTTTTTAATTATCTTTCTAATTATGTAAGACAATTAATCGTCCTTATCTTTCTGTGGAAGATCAATGTTGCGAGGCTGGAATGAAGAAAACTCTTGCTGTGGTGACCCTGGCGTTGCTGTTCTTCTAGCTGCTGATGGGCTTCCTTCAGTTTCCTGGTTTCTTTTGATGTAATAATCGGTTTAGGATGTGGATTGTGTCGTCGGTTGTGAAATGTTGGGTTCTAGCGCGGATGTTTGGCCTTTGTTGGCGTCTTGGGATGTTGCGATTTCAATCTTGTAGCTTTTAGTCCTTCGTGTTAGGCTGGAGTTGTGCTGAACTTCTTGTGAATTGTGGTGGTTTTCAGTAATGAAAATCGGAAGGGGCAAGCCCTTCTTTGATCAAAAAAAATTAATCGTCCTTATATATTCATCAGTCTTGCTATAAGTCGCACTAGATGCTATATAGGTCCGTCGGATCTTACATCAAGATCCGTGCTTTCAGATTTTCTTTTTTCTCTCTTAAATCTCAGTCGAGTGAGACATAGCCACGCCATTAAACAGAGGCTCGGGCGCCATTAATGGAGACCTTGGGAGAGAGGTGGACGGCAGATGGAGGTCAAAGGGCTCTCCTCCCGATAAGCACGCGCAGGGGTCTGATCGCACGCCTCTCGTACTCAAATAGCTACCCTGCACGGCGCCTCCTAGCTAATAAAAAATGGGGACGCGTGGCGGCACGTAAATGGTACTAGTAAGTAGAACGCCCACGGTTTCAATAATACTTGTGTTTCCGATTGTAACGTGACAGCACTTGTTCCAAAATGACTTTGTTGATTGTTAATGTGTGCGCCTTCGCAAATCGGACTGCAAATTTACCACAGCATGTTGGTGCCATGTCATGGCACCAAGCCAAGTTTCATTATTTTCATGCGTGTTTTGGATTTACAGGAATTAAAAAACTAAGTTTCTCAATGTTTCCAACCCAGCCACGACGCCCAGAATTTTGAATTTCATTCCCATTTCTTGCATGGAACCTAGAAATTTACCCGAGGACACACATGTGATTTTTCAACCAACTTTGGTGCACTGGAACATGTGCTTGTATTTCAAATTTGAATTATGCACACAAAGGTGACACGTTCCCTCCCAGAACCACGAGCCTTCTTGAGAGAAGCTCCGATTTGCAAGAAGCTTATACCAAAATTTGTTCCTATTCGGCCAATTTTTTTACCACGGCATGGTACTACCATGACATGACACCATGCCAAGTTTCATGATTTTAAAACCAAGTTTCTCAATGTTCTCGACCGAGCCACGATGCCCAGATGTTTGAATTTTATTCTCATTTTTTGCATGGGACCTACTCCCTCCTTCCATCTATATAGGGCCTAATGTGTTTTTCAAGACAGCCTTTGACTATTGACAAGATTAATAGCACATGAGATGTATACTATGAAAATTATATTATTGGAAGCTCCTTTGACATACAAATTTGAAGGTATGCTTTGTGTAAGTTGCATGTCATATATTATTGCTCTAACGTTTGGTCAAAGTTAGCCTCGAAAAACGCATTAGGACCTATATAGATGGAAGGAGGGAGTAGAAATTCACCCGAGGACACAAATGTGATTTTTCAACCAACTTTGGTGCACGGGAGCATGTGCTTGTAGTTCAAATTTGTATTATGCACATTAAATGACCAAAAACTCAATTAATGTGTAAATAAGGCCAAACGAAGCCGGAATAATTCCAAAATTTAACAGGGCACTCATGTAGTTCTATGTTGCCTTTGTAAATAAACTCAAGGGGGACAACGTATATCGTTTCGCACTCAAAGGTGGCACGTTCCCTCTCAGAACCACGAGCCTTCTTGAGAGAAGCTTCGGTTTGCAAGAAGCTTATACCAAAATCTGTTCCTATTCGGCCAATTTTTTTACCACAACATGGTAGTACCATGACATGACATCCATGCCAAGTTTCATGATTTTCAGACGTGTTTTGGATTTACAAGAATTTTAAAACCAAGTTTCTCAATGTTCTCGGCCGAGCCACGATGCCCAGATGTTTTAATTTTATTCTCATTTCTTGCATGGGACCTAGAAATTCACCCGAGGACACAAATGTGATTTTTCAACCAACTTTGGTGCACGAGAGCATGTGCTTGTAGTTCAAATTTGACTTATGCACATTAAATGACCAGAAACTCAATTAATGTATAAAAAACGACAAACGAACCCGGAATAATTCCAAAATTTAACAGGGCACTAATGTAGTTCTATGTTGCCTTTGTTAAGAAACTCAAGGGGGGGCAGCGTATATCGTTTCACACTCAAAGGTGGCACGTTCCCTCTTAGAACCACGAGCTTCCAAATCGGCCCAATTTTTTACCACAACATGTTAGTGCCATGACATGACACCATGCCAAGTTTCATGATTTCCAGGCGAGTTTTGGATTTACATGAATTTAAAATCAAAGTTTCTCGATGTTCTCGGCCGAGTCATGACGCCCAGATGTTTGAATTTCATTCTCATTTCTTCCATGGGACCTAGAAATTCAACCAAGGACACACATGTGATTTTTCAACCCACTTTGGTGCACCGGAGCATGTGCATGCAATTCATATTTAGATTATGCACATTAAAAGTCCAGAAACTCAATTAATGTATAAAAAGGCCAAATGAACCCGAAATAATTCCAAAATTTAACAGGGCACTCATATAGTTCTATGTTGCCTCTGTAAATAAAATCAGGGGGGAGGCAGCGTATATCGTTTCGCACACAAAGGTGACACGTTCCCTCTCGGAACCACGAGGCTTGTTGAGAGAATCTCCGGTTTTGCAAGAGGCTTATACCAAAACTTGTCCCAATTCAGCCAAAAATTATACGTATGAAAACAGGGTTTAGATTATCCCAAACATCTCGCTACCTAGACCAATAATGTACTATGATTTGAATTCAACATAAAATGGATACAAATATTTGAATTGGAGAGCGTATGGTACATGTAGTTCATAGTGAAATATGATTACTGCTATATGTATGTTTTTTGTTATCAAGATAATATTTAAATTATTGTATAACTTGACAACAATCGTATTCAAATAAGGAAAATTGATTCAAATTTAGTCCATATGGTAGACGACAATATATATGTTCACATGGTGGAGTAAAATGTTCATATATGATGGAAGATCAAAATGTACGACTACATCAATTATAAACCGCAAGGTCACCTAACGATATATTCGAATTCAACATAACGTGGATTCAAAAATTGAAATTCGAGATCATGGCATCTGTAATCATATAAAAAGGGACATTACTCTTTCTTTGGTGGGAATTGATTTGTTTTTTGTTGTTGTTGAGGGAAGTGCGAATCGATTTGGTACTGTGCAGGGTAATCTTGTTCTCCCGATTTTTTTTACATTTTTCTTGTAGTTTTTTCAATGGCATCTATAGCAATATAGTAAAAGGGGACATGACTCTCTTGTGTCTTGTATGAATTGTTTTTTTACACGTTAAGTTTGTTCTGCCGAACAAGGAATCCGCACCTTGTTATCCCGAAATTTTCAAGCTCGAGTATCTTTTGTCTCACCTGCTTTGAAACTCCCGCTTCTTCAACCCGCGCCGCGCCTTGTTATCCCGAAATTTGGACGCGCGCGAGAACTCCCTCCTCATCCGAAATCGCTCCCGCAGCCCAGACACGCGAAATCCCCCTTCTACCCCTCAGCCGGAAATGAAGCTCCACGTCGCGGTGTCAAAACCGGTGGGGGTACGCTGGTAACTTACCCTACATTTCGGACAAGCGCGTCCCTAAGCTTGGCTCCCCCTCCCCCTTCGCCCCCCCATTCGTACACCGAGGCCGCCAAAACCCGCGAAACCCCACGCTCCTCCGTCGGCCTCCCGACCGCCGCCCAGCCGGAGACTCTTCCCCGACTACGTCGTCCACCGCAACAGCTCGCCGTCCCTCATCCACCGCACCGGATGAGGATCCGTTGTCGATCTCGTCGTCCCGCCGGATCAGCCGCCCCGTCCTCCACCTCCAAGGAGCTGCCCCGACGTTCGCCTCGTCTATCGCGCCACCTCAATCCCCACAGCGCCGTCTTGACCTGCCCCACCGGAACCGCAGCACCCTCACCAATTCCTCCGATGAAGCCGAGGCCAACTCGGCGCCACCAAGGAGGTTCTGCACTCACCGCTGCATTTTATCTTTTATTCGATCTCACGGGGCTGCCGGTGCTCGATACCGAGCAGACATGGCGTGTCTCCATCGACGGCGCCGTCGCCGGCCACATCATCCACGGCGTCTCTCCCCCATGTCGTTGCTTCCTCGGCGGCGACTTCCACAACGGCACTAGCTGCAGCTGCTCCGGCTCTCGCTCGCGCTGCGGCTCTGTTCTTGCTGTCGGTCGCGCTGCTGCACTGCTCCTGCTTTCGTTCGTGCTGCTGCTCTGCTCTTGCTCTCGCTTGCGCTGCTGCTGCTGCTGCACGACCTCCGGCAGCTACAGGAGTTGCTGCTTTAGCACTCGCTCGCGGTGCTACTGCACGACTTGCTCTCTGCTAGTGCGTTCCCTGCTCGAGCGTCTGCTGATTTAGATCACTGCTTCTCTGCTACTAGTGCTCGAACGCCCTAAACATCTATTGCAATGCTCTGTTACTAGTTCAATCAGTTTCGACAGTAAAATTCAGTTTCGACTGTGAAGTTCATTTTCTTCAGTTAAGTTCAGAGTGAACAGTACTTACAGCATCTGTCGGAGCGGCCGTGGCGCGGCTGATGCGTTTTACATCTAGCACTTTTTGGTGATGTATTTTACATCATCTATTGCAGATGATATTAGGGTCCCACTTCAGATTAACGTTGTCTGTCTTGTCATGCTTCAGCCTCGTCGCCGTACACCTTAGCGGAGCTGCTCCAACGACGGAACCGTCCATCACAGCGGAGCAGTACCCTCGGCGCCGTTTCCAGAGGCCTCGGATCTTCTTCCCCGCCTCCGACAGTCACACCAGCATCATCACCATCCTCCACGTCCAACCCAATGATGCTGAGGTCCACAAGGCTATGCCAAAGAGGTTGTACACTCGTCGCATCACTTTGTTTCTCCATTCCTCTGTTCTTCCAATTCATGTGAGCCAAACACCCAGGTTGACTGAAATCCTATGTTTCCAAATGCTCTGTTTTGCACGTGCATTCCTATCCTATTCCTGTGTTTTTCCTGTCCCTGCGTTTATAGAATCCTCCAATTCTAAGGAGCCCTTACAGATTTACTTCATTTTCAGATAGGCGTCAAAGAAAACTCTGTGTGTTATGTCCTGCTCCTGCCGTGCCGTCATCCACCCCACCTGAGGTGCACCATCGACAGAAGCGTTCACTGCAGCAGAGATCCCCCCTGCAGACTTCCTTTCGCCGCCTCAGATCATCTTCCCCGTTGCCGGCAGCCACGCCAACTGCATTACCATCATCGACTGAGCAGATGAACCTGAGGACTACACAGTTCCGGAAGAGAGGTCGCAGTCTTTCGTGTTTGCTTACGTTATACATCGGTTATTATTACCTGCTACTTTATCGTTCAATCTTGAGTTTTGAATTGCCCATGGGTCTCATATCGAGCCAGCAACGAATAGTATCTGTCTACTATCTGGTTCATCTGGGGTCTTCTATGTGGTTCATGTTGGGTGGGCAACAAACAATAGATGATCCATTGTCTATCTTTTTAAACTGAAGCTATAATCTACCTGCTATCATTAGTTTTGGATCCATCCACTCGTTTGCTACCATCAGTCTTGATTTTTGCATGCACCCCTTAGGCCTTACAAAATCTAACTATTTTTTTATTATGCATGTCAGATATTGTACACAATCGTACTGAACATGTAGAGAAAAAGAGAAGACCGTTGCGTGCGAATATAATGTCATGCAGACGCCGCTCCATGGTGGGCGAAGTGCCCCCCCTCCTGCATTTCCAGATTGTATTCCAGAGGAAGATAACTGTTCAGATGGAGATTCAGAAGGAGCCGACCACGCCTGTTTACCACCTGAGGTGTTTGCTCTAACCTGGCATGCTGATGTTGGTCATATCATGCATATGGCGCCTTGCATTGCTTACATTATACATCTTATATGTCATCAGCTTAGTTTAGATTTGCTTTGTGTGAATGCCACCTGTTTGGTTTCTATATCATACTCCCACCATTCCTAAATATTTGTCTTTTTAGAGATTTCAACAAGTGACTACATACGGAACAAAATGAGTGAATCTACACTCTAAAATATGTCTATATACATCCGTATGTGGTAGTCCATTTGAAATCTCTAAAAAGACAAATATTTAGGAACGGAGGGAGTATATGGGAATTATGCAATGCCATCTTCTTTAGCCAGGCATCATATACGTGAATCATGCAATGCCATCCTGTTTAGCCAGTCATCGTATATGTGAATTGTATTGTGCCATATTTTTTTCCATAATGTATTCCATTTGTCAACAATGTTTATACATTCATCTACTCTTCCTGTGCATCAGCCATTTGAGTCGGTCATGGGAAAATCTGGAGTGAAAACAAGGTCTTCTGAGCAGTCAGTGCTACCTGTCGATGCAGATTTCTTGCTGGTTACAGATAGCTCCTCAGAGGAGGATTCAGAGAGAGATGACCAGTCGTATTCCCCCCCCCCCGAGGTGCATGCTCTAACTTGGCTGGGTTATATTGCTCATATCATGCATATGGTGTCTTGCATTGCCATGCCATCTGCTTAGATTAGACATGCTTTGTGTGAATGCCTCCTGTTTGCTTTCTATATCAGATATGTGAATTATGCAATGCCATGTTTTTCAGCCAGTTATCATATATGTGAATTATGCACCGCCATGGAGCCAGGCATCATATATGTGAATTATCTCATGCCATCTTTTTTTTCATTACGTATTCCATTTGTCGACAATCTGTGTATATTGAACTACTCTTCATGTGTATCAGCCATTTGAGCCGGTTATGGAAAAATCTGGAGTGAAAACAAGGTCTTCAGAGCAGGCAATGGTACCTGTTGAAGCATATATCTCGATGGTTACAGGGAGCTCCTCAGAGGAGGATTCAGAGACAGATGACCAGTCCTATATCCCACCTGAGGTGTATGCTCTAAGTTGCAATGTTTATATTTCTCATATGATGCATATGGTGTCTTGCATTGCTTAGTTTAGACATCATATGCACAATATTGAATTCTATCTGCTTAGTTTAGAGATCATACATGCGAGTGCCAGCTGCTTAGTATATGAATCAATTATGTCAATTATATCATGCCATCCTGTATACTTAGACAACATGTATGTGAATTATTTCATCCCAACCTATTTTAGAAAGACATCATATAGTTTTGTCATGTCATCCTGTTTAGGTACTCATCATATGTTGAATTATGCCATTATATCCTGTTAAGTTATCCATCATATATCTGAAACTGTGTCATGCTATCCTGTTTAGTTAGGCATCATATATGTGAAATTGTGTCATGCTGTCCTGTTTGGTTAGACAACATATATGTGAATTACCACATCTGTCTATCATACAATGTCTGTACGTTCAATTTCTTTTCTTGTTTATCAGCCATTTGAATTGGAGGGGGTGATGGCAGTATCTAAGGGAGCAAAAACCCGTTCTTCACAAAAGACAGTGCTACCCGTCGATGCAGATAGAACCATGGTTGTACTGGCCCACAAACTAGCCCCACCACACATAATCGAGACTCTTCCAGATTGCACACTTACACCGTTGGGCAGAGAACCAGCTACAACCCATCTAACCGCAACCCCAGCGGATAGTAACCCACTTATAGTTGACAAAGCACCATGTCCACCACAGAGTACCCCCACACGAGCAGTTTGTAAAGCTACTGCAGTGCCCAAAGCACGAAGACCACCACAGCTAACCCAAACTCCACGTTTAAAGCAGAAGAGCAACTGTTCTCAGGTCAGATTCCGTAGCTATGGTCCATACTCCTTTGCTGTTGCATCACTGTATTTACTCATACCAACTACTTTCGAATTTGAAGGATCCAATTGAAACTCCAATGGCGCAACAGGTATGTTTTAAACCTATTTCTTTAACTGGATTGCTGTTCTAACTTCTTGCTCTATGTTGATTTCAGTTTAAGTTGTATAAACAGTTATGTTCTCATGTGATGCACATTACAAGTGCTGCCAATGCTGTGTAGTTTCTCACACTTATATTCTGTCTATGCTGCTGTGTCTTAAAAATATATGAGTTGAACTGTGTCTCTATCTTGATTAGGGAACATAAACTAGAATGATATGGACAATACAGTGACCATAGTACATAGATATATGTTTGTTTCATGCTGTTATCCTGTCCACCTTACTACTGAACCGGTTTACCAAAATGAGTTTCGTATACTACAAGCTAAACCTGTGATGTGTCTGCTTGTTTCTCTTGTAGTATGCAAACAGAATATTGGAGAAGAGCACCCCACTATGCAATGGTAGAGAAAGTAATGCAGATAAGGTTCAAGATAGTGAGACAACCCTGTTGGTCTCCAAGAAAGGTGATAAAAACGATCTTGTAGACAGTGAGAAAACCCCACAGTCCTGCGTTGATGTAGTGTTCGAGTTACTGGCCAGTACCGCTGGCACAAGCTCTTCGAACTCGCTGCCTGAATCACTTCGGCTTCTTCAGTCTCAGCTACAAGCTGAAAGGCATCAGTCAGCTGTGCTGCGGCAAGAAGCCGAAGGACTGAGGAAGTCCCTGCAGAATTCAGATGCGTACTTTCTTGTGCAACAGCAAGCGCTGGAGGATTTAAGCGCCAAACAAGAGAAAGTTAATAAGCTTGCTAAGCATCTTGCCAGCATTATGGGTACCCAGGATATTGTTTCTTGAACTCTTCTGAAGTGGTTTCAGTTCTGGACTTGTTTTGCTGCGGCGTTTATATGCTGCTTTGTTCCCTATATTTGCACTGGTGGCGAACTTTGATGCCCAGTGGATGTAATATGTGTAATAGCCGTGATAGCCTAGCATAAGTTGCTTGCTTATTTATTTCCTTGTTGTCTTGTTTATTTGTTTGCTTGTAGTCAGTGCAGTTCTTTTTCCGCGGTTTGCTAGTGGCTGCAATAACCTATTTTTTAAAACTAGGCCACAATAACCATGGGCTAATATTTACTGTAGTGACACTGGGCCTCCTACGGGCCGTAGAAACAGTGGGCCTTCTACGGGCCGTAGAAACAGTAGGCCTTCTACGGGCCGTAGAAACAATGGGCCTTCTACGGGCCGTATCATCAATGGGCCTTATACGGGCCGTATGATCGATTGGCCAAACATGGGCCAATAACAGGCCGCATTATGGCCGTAAACGGGCTAGAGTTGGAATCGTCCGTTCATGGGCCGACCATAACGGGCCATCGTTAATAGGCCGTATTTGATGACGCTATGAAAACGGCCCAACGTATTAACGGACCACAAACGGGCCGACTGTAACCACGGGCTGAATTTGGCCCACAAGCAGAAAATGACAGTAACGGGCCGTAAGTAAACGAATGCTGGAAATGAGCCCAAGAATAAATGGGCTCTGAGAAGGCCGAAAGATAACATGGGCTGGAAACGGCCCAACGGAATAACGGGCCGTTAATGGGTATAAAGTGATACACTGTTCATTACGGGCCAGTTTCACCACGGGCCGTTAATGGGTGTAAAGTGATACACTGTTCATTACGGGCCAGTTTCACCACGGGCCGTTAATAGGCCAAGAGTTACATAGGGCCTCATATGGGCCGAAAGACGTCATGGGCCATACATGGGCCAGAAGTGAAAACG
The DNA here is from genome assembly GCF_018294505.1 of Triticum aestivum. Lineage (NCBI taxonomy): Eukaryota > Viridiplantae > Streptophyta > Magnoliopsida > Poales > Poaceae > Triticum > Triticum aestivum. The sequence goes on along the minus strand of NC_057814.1, from coordinate 471,724,626 downwards.
GGCTGGAATCATATTGGATGGCCCAGATGACGCTACTGGGCCTAATTCGGATAGGGCGTAACGGGCCTTGGGTTAGCGGGCTGTAAATGGGCTATATGCGAACAGGCCGTTAACAGGCTTTCCATGGGCCGGCCCGCCACCTTTTGACCAAGTCAAACGGGCCGGCCTTTTCACAGGAATGGGCCTCTGTTGGGCCGTGCCACGTGTCGACGTATCATAGGCGCCTTCTGTCCAATGAGTGGATGACATCTGTCCCAACGATGAGCCGACACGTGTTTCCTCCAGCCAATGATGATTTTACACGTGGAAAATCCCCATTGGTCGGGGCTGTTAACGGGTTATCGGATCCAAAACCTGACCCGATAGCTTAACGGTGTTCCGTTACGGTGGATGCCACGTATCGGTCACCCTTGACGAAAGCACTTCTATGACGTGCGATTTATCGTCATGGAAGTGCACACTTCTGTGATGATAATTTTGGTAATGTCATGGAACACTTCTACGACAGCACAGGTATGACTATCTTGATTCTGTCATAAAATCATCATGGATGTACATGCATGACAAAAAACGCGACCTACTGTGACAAACACGTATTATCACAGAAGTGTATTTTTTTGTAGTGCCCACGCAAGGGAGGATGAGGATTTCCTAACGAATTTTTGCAGTTTCGCGGTACCTCCTGAGGTCAGCGGCTCCCCAGTCGGCAGTAGGGAAGCCTCGCTGGATGCCAGGAGGCGCGCCCTCATGAGGTGGAAACTACCTCGGATGTGTCAAGCTAAGTTATCCCTCTACGTCCACATGAATCACAGATGCCACAACACAACACGGAAACAATGAGCATAACATGAGCGGCATAGAAATTACGGTTCATTACACCCCCTTGCAGGGCCCCATACTTGTTTTTTTGGAATGCAGGAAGAAAGGACAGGACAAGCAAAAGCGGCACCCACGCCCGTAGCAGCTCACGAGGGTTGGCCCCCAACGCCTCCCCCGGACTCAGTTGGAGTCCTCCTCGCGCTTCACCGGGACGCAGCGACGGGATGACCTGATGCCGTCTTCATAGCGAGCCCGGCGACGTGGCGGTTGGTTGTAGCCACCGCTGCTGGAGCTTTCGCCGGAGGAGGAGCTGCCGCCGCCGGATAGGGCGCGACCGTCGCCAAGGGTGAGCCCGCCCTTGGCATCGTCGCGGCCATCGTCAGCACCCAGCTCATCGTCACCGCCGCTTTCCTCGGGGCAGCACCTTGCACGGCGGCCATCTTCCCCAAAAACCCTCACATAGAGGGTCGCGACGCTATCGTACTTGAAGTGGAGGGTGAACCTCCTGCAAAGGCCGCGCGCGCAAGCAAACGTCTGCCAGCCGCGGGCCAGGACTGTGTTGCCCGCAGCGGAAACCTCCACCGTGACCCACGAGGCATTGCTGCAGTAGCCGTCGGCTTGTAGCCAGAAGCCGTCGAGACCTGCAGCCAGCAGCTCGATGGCGAAGGAGCGCGGGAGCTGGAGCCAAGTCCGGTCGGCTGCTCCGACCACACGACGAACTCCGGGAGCACCTCCGCTGAATGGAAGCGCGACCGAGGAGGCCGGGCGACCATGGCGCACCTCCCCTCGGCGCAAGGGCTGCTCCTCCTAGAGCGGTCCCCACCGCGGGAGGAGACACCACCGCAGTTGCCAAGGGCGACGCCGGCCCCCGAAGGGGTACATCCGCGCCCTCGAGGGGCCACAGTAGGGGTCACGGCGTGCTTGCGGGGGTGACCACGCCCCCTCTTAGGCAGTGGCGAGCCGGGCCCCTCCTGGCGAGCCTTTCCTTTCTCCGCGGACGAGAACCTCTTCGTCGGCACCATGGGTGTCGCGGCAAGGGGGTGGAGCAAGGAGGAAGAAGAAGAAGTAGGTGGAGTGGAGAAAGAGATGAGCGACGGGGGCTCCGCCCCTCTCCTCATTTATAGCCAGAAGGAGGCCAGCCGCCGGCCTCCACGATCACATGTAATGATGGTTTTCTTCTGCATGCAGCAGGGTCTCGTCAAGTCGAACGGTTGCCGAGGTAGCATGGGGAAGCGGAGGCGCCCAAGTACTGTCAATCGCCATGCGTCAATCAAGGCCGCATGCGGTTGGGGCCCGCGACACTCCGCACTTGCCCCTTGGCTTCACCTCGAAGCCAAGTACGAGTGCGCCTTGGGCCCGGGGGCTACTGTTGGCGTTCTGGGACAGGGGGTGCCTAGACTTGCCTGCCTGCGGGCTTGTGCGTGGCTCCACCAACGGCTTGGTACGACCCATCTTGAGCAGCAACAACCCAAGACCCTCGCGAGGGGCCAAGCCTCGCGAGGTGGATGACACCAAGACCTCCTCAGGTGCAGCCTCACTAGGCTGGCTCCCGAGGAGCGGAGATATCTATGCAAGGGGCACCTCGCGAGGTTCACGTGACGTGAGCCTTGATGACCAAGGCCATGCGCGCGCCAGCAGGCGCAGTGTACCAGTTCCCTCTGTGGTGCTAAAGAGGCAAGCGCAGGCGAGGAGTCCTAATGCATCAGGCAAAGGTTTCCATATGGGTGCAACGAGACTAAGACCAGCAGGACGGCAGGACGGAGGTCACCGCGGAGCCCACGGCCGCGTCACCACCAGAGCCTTTGGCAGGCGAAGACCAACTTTTGTCAGGATAGCTTGTACTTGTTTTCCCCCTTTAAACTTGGCCGTTGTGGGATCCCTTCCCGCCTAATATTTGGGAAGAGGACCAGGGCCTCTATAAATAGGACTAGCCACCACCGTGGCAAGGGACGGATCATTCAGACCAGCCATTACACCCACCAGCTCACCGAGCTCTAGAACACCTCTCCTCAGGAGGCTGTTCATACCTTGTACTAGTTCATCCTCAGCCTACGAGGCAATCCACCACACCACACTGGAGTACGGTATTACACCACAACAGTGGCCCGAACCAGTATAAACCCTCGTGTCTCTTGTTCCTTGGGTTCGTTGAGCTAGGCCGTGAGATCATTGAGCGAGCGAGCTAGGAAGAGAGTGTTCTTCGTGCGCACCCCAGAGTTCGAACCTCAAGGGTTTGCCGGAACCCACGATCCGACAGGGGTCGACCACGGAAGTGATGACGCCGCAAAAGCGCATCAAAACCATCATAGGCAAGAACACCAGTCTCACTGATGTGATTTGGGTGATGCTTTTCGGCCGGATCCTCCCCTGCCAGCGTCGGCCTCTCCATATGTGGGAGTTCAATCCGGAAGGGCCGCGGACCCTGCAGCGCTTCTTCGGCACAACACACAAAGAAATCTAGAAGCCGCTCTTCAAGGCCTAGAAGACATGGCCGAAGAAGACCGACGACATCGGCCTCGACAGCGCACGTCCAGCCACTCCGGTAAGTATTCAGTTTCCGAACATAAATTCGATTCACAAATCAAAGAGCATACTGAGATTTCCATTCCTTCATTCAGGGTTGGACGACGAAGGCGGAGCGGATTAAGTGTCCGGCTCCGCTACCTGAAGACCCAACCACTCCTCTGCTAACATGGATGCTGGTCCCGGCGCCGTACAGGCGCCAGCGAAGAAGGCCAAGAAGAAGAGCAAGGAGGCCAAGGGTGGCCTCCACCGTAAAGGTACTTCAGACGCAATGTCCGGAGAGACCGAAGCTCTCTCCTCCCACGAGGGAGATGAAGACGAAGAGGAAGAGGAGGAGGCAGAAAGCGATTTCCCCCTTAAGGGGAGGAAGAAGAAAAGGGTGGCCTCCGTAGACCCAGAGGCGGAGGCGTCCAAGAGGGGGAGATATCCCTCTCGTACGGTTTGGATTCGGATGTCGAAGCCATCCCTGAGCGGCGCCCCAGTGTGAAGCTCCTGGCCACATCGTAAGTATCCAAGGATGCTTGATACGCCTCCAACGTATCTATAATTTTTGATTGTTCCATGCTGTTTTATTATCAATCTTGGATGTTTTATAATCATTTTATAGTCATTTTATATCATTTTTGGTACTAACCTATTAACATAGTGCCAAGTGCCAGTTGATGTTTTTCCATGTTTTTTACATCGCAGAAAATCCTTATCAAACGGAGTCCAAATGCCACGAAACTTTACGGACATTTTTTATGGACCAGAAGGAAGAAGTTGGGCCCTGGTAGCACCTGGGGGAGTCCCGAGGAGGGGACAACCCACCAGGGCGCACCAGGAGCCCCAGGCACGCCCTGGTGGGTTGTGCCCACCTCAGGTGCCCCCTGGACCGCCTCTTTGCTCTATAAATACCCCAATATTCCAGAAACCCTAGGGGAGTCGACGAAATATTCATCCAGCCGCCGCCGAGTCCAGAATTCACCACCTCCATTGGTGCCTCTCCGATGATGCGTGAGTAGTTCCTTGTAGACCTTCGGGTCCGTAGTTAGTAGCTAGATGGCTCTCTCTCTCTCTCTCTCGTTGAATTCTCAATAGAATGGTCTCTTGGAGATCCATATGATGTAACTCTTTTTGCGGTGTGTTTGTTGGGAACTGATGAACTTTGAGTGTATGATCAGTCATATCTTTTTATATCCATGAAAGTTATTCGAGTTTCTTTGATCTCTTATATGCATGATCTCTTATAACCTCGTATTTCTTCTCCTATATTTGGGTTCTATTTGGCCAACTTGATCTATTTATCTTGCAATGGGAAGAGGTGCCCGGTAGTGGGTTCGATCTTATGGTGCTCGATCCCAGTGACAGAAAGGGAACCGACACGTATGTATCGTTGCTACTAGGGATAAAAAGACGAGATCTATATCTTCCGCCATATAGATAAACGGATCTTGTCTACATCATGTCATCGTTCTTATTGCATTACCCCGTTTTTCCATGAACTTAATACACTAGATGCATGCTGGATAGCAGTCGATGTGTGGAGTAATAGTAGTAGATGCAGGCAGGAGTCGGTCTACTAATCTTGGACGTGATGCCTATGTATTGATCATTGACTGGATATCATCATAATTATTTGAGGTTCTATCAATTGCCCAACAGTAATTTGTTTACCCAACGTTTGCTATCTTTCTCGAGAGAAGCCACAAGTGAAACCTACGGCCCCCGGGTCTTCTTTTTCACATATTTGCTTGCGATCTACTTTTTCCTTGCTTTTATTTTCAGATCTATTAAACCAAAAATACAAAAATACTTTGCTGCAATTTTTCCTTATTTATTTTATTTGGCATTTGATCTATCAATTTACTACAAAATTATCTCACCCCCGTTTGCCTATCTTCAGGCGCCGTGCCCCGAAAGGGATTGACAACCCCTTTAACACGTCGGGTTGCGCGTGATTGTTATTTGCGTGCATGGGGTGTTTACGTTGTGATTGCTTGGTTCTCCTATTGGTTCGATAACCTTGGTTTCATATCTGAGGGAAATACCTACCGCGCTATGCTGCATCATCCCTTCCTCTTTGGGGAAATACCAACGTAGCTTCAAGCGAGATCAAAGCTTTACATATATCCGGTTTTTTATGTTTTTCTATATAACACATTATGTTGTGTGTATTTCAGTCCTGGCCGCGACCTCCCCAACCTAGCGATATCAGAGGGGAGCTCGCTGGCGACAGAGATGGTGGAGAGAGAAACGCCTCCGTGAGCCTCTCCACCAACCGCCATGGACGACACTGAGGTGTTGTCCCGAAGGGCCTCTCCAGGCCACGGAGAGCTGAGGGAGGCCGCCAAGAAGGCGCCAGAGGGTGATTCCTCGACTGCCGAGAACATGGGGGGTTCAACCCCTATGGAAACGGACGATGGGGGCCATGAGCAGTCCGGCCCCCAGCCAAACACTGTTCCGGAGACCCATACGGCTCTGGAATCGAGCGAGCAACCCCCTTCGAAGGAGGGGGAGCGTCGACTCCAGCGGCGACCTCCACTAACCCGGAGGTGCTGGACACTCTGGTGGAGGCACTGCGACGTGCTTCCATCATGGAGGAGCACCGCACCCTGATGGGGGTGGTGGCTGAGAAGGTTCAGTCCGCCAAGAGCGGTCTGAATGAAGCCTTCACCAGCCTATTAACAGGCTTCGAGGTATGCGACGTAATACTCTTAGACACTTTTTCATATGAAGGAAATATGCATGTATATAGATAGTAGCCCCTAAGACTCTGTTCGGTTTTGAAAAAGGCCAAACAGAGGATCAAGTAATAATCGCAGGAGATGACATACTTGTCTATTGGATAAACAGGCTTCCCTGTTGGTGGCGACCGCCCAGGCCGCTGAAGTTTCCGAAATCAAGCGGAAGCTGAAACTGGACAACGATGACATCGACCGCATTAACAAGCGGTTCGATGAGGCACAAGGTATGTTAAAAAGATCTTCTTACATGCCTGAAGTGATATGTAAATGCGGAGTTTAAGCTCATGCGCTGCCATGATCATGATTGCAAGCAGCGCGGCCGAGGTCGAGACCCTGAAGGGCGCCCTTGCCCAAGCCAAGGAGCAGGCGAGGGCGAGCAAACTGGCCGCTGATAAAACGGTTGCGGATTTAAAGACCGAACAGGTCGCCCGCCGCTAGCACGAGGAGAGGGTGGCTGAGGTAGAGCAAGAGCTCAAGGACGCCATCGGCAAGTGCGAGGCCCTGGAGGAGAAGAGTGCGGCCCAAGCGGTCGATCTCGCCAAGGCCGTGCAAGAGGCCAAGGAGGCGCGGACCGAGTCCCAGACGACTCGCGAGGAGATCTGTCAGGCCGAACAGATAGTGGCTGGTAAGCCCTTCCTTTTGCAGAGTATATTTGGCGGTCAGAGATATGCCTTGCTCACTCGACTATGGAGTTCTCCAAACACCTTCACGGATCTTCTGAAGAGTGAGGCCGATGCTGCGCAGTTCTTCCAGGACCAGGAGGGGAACACAACGGAGAAGCTCTTCTGGTCACGGTACCTGGCGCCAGAGCGTCCAGCGCTGTTGAACAACCAGATGATGCAGCTGGCGGAGCTGCATAGGATGTCCGGTTTGTCCATGAAGGACATCATAGTCCGACTTTGGCCAACCGAACCCATTCCTAGAAGTTACTTCGGCCTGGTGAAGCGACTCACCGACGGGTTGCCCCAAATTGAAGCTGTCAAGCGCTCGGCTTGCATCGAAGGTGCGCGGATGGCCTTTGCCCGTATGAAGATGCACTGGGCGAAGATGAAGGCCATCGTGGTGGCGACTGAGGGCCCACCCGATGGCAAGGAACACCGCAAGCCAGAGCGATATTTTGACGATGTCCTGGAGGGTGCCCGATTAGTAGAGGGCCAGTGCTCGAAGGATATCATGTTTGAGTGAATGTATCCGAGCTGTCCCGACGTTTTTTTGTGAACCAAGGCTTTGTAATATATTTATGCCTTTATCTGAAATTATTTTCCTCCTGTGCGACTGTTTTTAATTCTGAGAGTTTACCAGTCATCGGCTTCAGCCCCCACGTAGATGCTACGGGGGTGTTCGGAATAGCGCACGATCACACTTGACCCAACGTCTTGGTCCGTAAAGGACGTGTCTGTGCAGTGAACTAGGCAATCAGACTATGCAGCTTCATCACTTTCACTTAGCCATAGGAGTTTGACAATGGGGCTAACTACTAGCCCCTGGTGCGTATGCGGCTATCCGAACTGGTCTGCCTTAGACGCGGGACTGAACGAAGGCCAGTCCTTCGGAAAAAATCGTAAGAGATTTATAGAAAGTCGCTGAATCGCTGACCAGCTCTCGTCGTATCATGACAGTCAGTTTTCGGCTTTCTCTACTGAGGTGTTTGACCAGACGGACCAGAAACACAATCGCAGTAGTTCTCCCTTTACTACCCTAGCCGAACGGGAGGAACGTAAGGTAGTAATCACAGGAGCTGGGCAACCCAACTATTGACCAAAGACATGATTCGGAGCTGATGCATATAATGCAATATTCGGGACACCGAAGTACACTCTAGAAGTGTTCGGACTTGTGTTTTTTGAAAATATGCATGGCTGAATAGAGCCCCTGGCATTTAAGCCGTATTAACTAACACACACACACACACACACACACACATATATATATATATATATATATATATATATTAGTGATGCTATTCATCACCTAGGGTGCAGAATAAGTTATTCTTCACCCGAGGTAATCTTACGATCACTTCATAATTAAATTACATTTGGAATTCAAATAGTTACATTCCTATTGATTCACTACGTAAAATTTGGTTTAAGAAAATAAAAATATAGGTCATAAGACAAGAAAATTTGGAGTTTATGTATATTTTACACTATGTTTTTACGTTTGTAATTTTACATAACATAAAATATTTTTTACGGCGATTATATATTTTCTTACGGTCTCTTTTTACGTTAGAAATAAGACAAAACTTATGGAACGTAAAATTACAGTGCATTGGTGGTAAAAATAGAGGGGGGGTGAAGAATAACTATTCCTCACCCAGGGTGACAAATAGTCGATCCTGGTTGTATGAAGTAAAGAAGGGAAGAAGGAACACAGATGTATGAAGTAAACCAAGACCGAACAGTGGTTGGTGAAAAACTGTTTCCATTATAATCTGTTTGATACATCAAAGCGTGCTGTTACAGATGATGGCATAAAGATCAAGGCTATTTTACATGCCGAGAGCTTGTACACAAGGGAAGCTGTATACATGGTTTTAAGAGAAAAGGTATTCTTGAAGTTTCCCTTGACGCCCTGCCGCACGTCTGCGCCGCTGTCACCTTGATGCCGAATCCTTTGAGAGGAGAAATCGTCGATCGCGTATATATAAAGGGGGGCCTGAGAAAGAGCCCTTATGCGACCTTCAGATGATTAGGTTTTAAAGAACCTGTAATATAAGTTAAAAAGAAAAAAAGAAAAGGAAAAGGTTGAGGTCAAAATAGGGTTGAACTGAACTATAGACCTTGTCCGCAGTGTGCCTCCGTCGTTGCCCATGGTATTTTAACTGCCTAGTTGTGCACACGCGTTACATAGGCCGCAGTTATGTGGGCGATGGACGGAGGCGTAACTGCTAATCCAGCTCTGGATTATCCGAGCTGTCGTTTTGAAGAGTAGGCCGGACTCGTTTAACAGTGTCCAGGGGCTTGATGGCCGACGAGATGTTCGGCTTGACGAGGCCGCTTTGTACCTCGGCTGCGAGGGCCGCGGTGCTCTTCAGTATGGAGAGAGCGCTCCATATTTCCATTGACTGTGATAACACCGCGGGGTCCAGGCATCTTGAGCTTTAGGTAAGCATAGTGTAGGACTGCATTGAAGCGAGCGAAGGCGGTTCATCCGAGTAGTGCATGATAACCACTGCAAAAGGGGACAATGTCGAAGATCAAGTCTTTGCTTCGGAAGTTATCCGGTGAACCAAAGATTACTTCCAATGTATTGAACCCGTGCAGCGGGCCTCCACGCCGGGTATCACTCATTTAAAGGTGGTGTTAGCAGGCTTGATTCTTGACGGGTCAATACCCGTTTTGCGGACCGTGTCTTGATAAATCAAGTTAAGACTGCTGCCGCCGTCCATGAGGACTCGGCTAAGATGGAATCCGTTGATGATAGGATCAGACCAAGGCTGCCGAACCTCCATGACGGATACTGGTCGGGTGATCCTTACGATCGTAGGTGATCGGACAAGCCGACCAAAGGTTGAATTTTGGGGCGACCTGCTCTACGGCGTAGACGTCCCTTAGTGCGCGCTTGCGCTCTCTCTTAGGGATATGAGTGACATATATCATATTCACTGTTTTTACCTCAGGGGGAAATTTCTTCTGCCCCCCTGTGCTCGGTGGGCAGGGCTCATCATCGTCTTTGCTTGGCAGCCCTTTCCCCTTGTGTTCGGTATTTAACTTACCGGCCTGTTTGAAGACCTAACAGTTTCTGTTGGAGTGGTTTGCAGGCTTGTCGGGGGTACCATGAATCTGGCAAGGCCTATCAATTATTTTGTCTAAATTGGATGGGCCGTCCCTATTTCCTTTGAATGGCTTCTTCCGCTGACCGGGTTTAGAGCCGCTGAATCCGGCGTTGACCGCCGTGTCTTCAGTATCTTCATTATTGCTCCGACGCTTGTGTTTTTGCGTCGCGGTCGTCCGTTGCCGCCTCTGGCTTCGTAGGTGCTAGGGTCGCTGGTACTGTTGCTTCTACGAGCCAACCAGCTGTCTTCTCCCTCACAAAAGCGGGTCATGCGTGCGGTAAGGGCTGCCATAGACTTCGGCTTTTCTTGGCCGAGGTGTCGGGCGAGCCATTCGTCGCGGGCGCTATGTTTAAAGGCCGCCAGGGCTTCAGCGTCCGGACAGTCGATGATCTGGTTCTTTTTAATTAAGGACCTAGTCCAGAACTTGTGGGCTGACTCTCCGGGTTGGTGGACTATGTGACTAAGGTCATCAGCATCCGGAGGCTGGACATAGGTACCTTGGAAGTTGTCTCGAAAGGCGTCTTCCAAATTTTCCTAGCTACCAATGGAGTTCTCTAGGAGGCTATTTAACCAGTGCCATGCTGGTCCTTTCAGTTTTAGGGGGAGGTATTTGATGGCGTGGAGATCATCGCTGCGAGCCATGTGAATATGGAGAAGAAAGTCTTCAATCCATACCGCGGGATCAGTCGTTCCATCATATGCTTTAATGTTTACAGGTTTAAACCCTTCTGGGAACTGGTGCTGCATTACCTCATCGGTAAAGCATAAGGGATGTGCGGCGCCTCTGTATCGGGCGACGTCACGACAGAGTTCGGATGACATGCGTGTTCGGTTTTCAGCCCGGGCGAGGTTATGCCTGTCGTGCCAGGCTTGATGGCCGTCGTCGCGCGTTGCAGCAAGCCCCCTTGACCCATAGATTGATCTGGCCTAGCCGGCTCTATTGTCCAGGTCCTGGTGTAAGTCGTAGGTATAGCTCGGAGCTACTACCTCTTTGCCTCGACGGCGAGATGGTACGGGCTGGTGTTCGGCATAAGCAGCCGCTTTGTCTCGCCCACGTGGTGGTCGGTCTGGTTCATCAGCATGATTATATCTTGACGGTATTGCCTCAAGAACCTCCTCATCGAATTGTGGTAGTAGCTGACGCTTCAGATAGCTCTTTGTTGGGTGCTCGAGGCCATATTCTTCGGCAGCTAGGACCTGGGTCCATCTATCATTGAGGGTATCCTGTTCGGCTTGGAGCTGTTGTTGTTTCTTTTTTAGGCTTCTCGCGGTTGCGATTAGCTGCCGCTTAAAGCGCTCTTGCTCGAGGGGTTCCTCTGGCACGATGAAGTCTTCGTTGCCGGGGCTGACATCATCCTCGGAGATCGGTAGATAGTTACTATATTCCGAGTCCTCATTCCCGACTGGCTCGTCGTGGTTAACTTGTCCCTCCTCCCAATCATCCTGTTCGGACGCAGGCCCGACGGGGTCTTCGGGATCTTCGGCATCGTCCGGAGTGTTATTATCTCCGGCGCCGGTATTGCTTTCCTTTTCGCGACGTGATTTTGAGCGGCGTCGCTGAGAGAGTCCTGGAATAAGGGGTCCTCGGGCGTCCGGACTATGTAACATGGGCCGGACTAATGGGCTACGAAGATACAAGACAGAAGACTTCTTCCTGTGTCCGCATGGGACTCTCTTTTGACGTGGATGGCAAGCTTGGCGTTCAGATATGTAGATTCCTTCCTTTGTAAACTGACTCTGTACAACCCTAGGCCCCTCCGGTGTCTATATAAACCGGAGGGTTTAGTCCATAGAGGCAATCATAGTCATACAGGCTAGACATCTAGGGTTTAGCCATTACGATCTCGTGGTAGATCAACTCTTGTAATTCTCATATTCATCAAGATCAATCAAGCAGGAAGTAGGGTATTACCTCCATCAAGAGGGCCCGAACCTGGGTAAACATCGTGTCCCCCGTCTCCTATTACCATCGACCTTAGACGCACAGTTCGGGACCCCCTACCCGAGATCCGCCGGTTATGACACCGACATTGGTGCTTTCATTGAGAGTTCCGCTGCATCGTCATCAGAAGGTACGATGTCTCCATCAGTCATCTACAACAATGCTGCCTTGGGGGAGGTTTTTCTCCCCGGCCAGATCTTTGTGTTCGGTGGCTTCGCACTGCAGGCCAACTCGCTTGGCCATCTAGAGCAGATCGACAGCTACGCCCCAGGTCACCAGATTAGTTTCGGAAATCTGGACTATGTCGTTGATATCTGAGGGGACTTGATCTTCCAAGGGTTCACAACCCCAACCTCCGCACTGGCTTCAGATACGGAGCGCATCGCCAGGTCTGAAGACGGGACTGGGCCCACCGGACTATCTGCGGCCACTAAGCCCAGTACGGGAGAACGGGGGGAAATAGTGTCACTGGCCACCGTCATGAAGCCGGACTCTTCTCCAGACACTGGTTCCGAACTCTCGAAGCCAGCATCGTGTGAGCTCGGCCAAGGAGTTTTCTTCCCGCCGTACTCCTCGGGTTTTCTTCCCCCTGGCCAAACCTCGCCTTTAAGCGAGGCTCTGGACTTAATGCGATCACTCAAAATTACAGAGCAGCAATGTCCGAACTACACCCAGCCCGGACTAGGAGCTGAGGGCGGGGAATTTTACGTCCCACCCACCACCCACTTCATAGCCACCGTCGAGGACTTAACTGACATGCTTGACTACAGCTCCGAAGACATCGACGGTATGGACGACGATGCCGGAGAGGAGCAGGCCGAAAACCCGTCGTTTACCAGACGCTGGACGGCCACCTCTTCATATGACGTGTACATGGTGGATACACCCAAAGAAGATAACGACGATGACAAAGAAGATCCAGTCGAGAATAAACCTCCTGAGATACAGCCAAAGCACCGACGTCAGCGGTGCCGCTCTAAATCATGCCATGAAAAAGACAGCAATACTGGCACAGGAGACAACAACACTCCGAACGATGCCGAAGACAAAGAAGACCCCGTCAAGCCAACTTTCGAACAGGACGATCGGGAAGATGGGCATGTTAGCCCTGACGAACAGGCCGTAAACGAAGACTCGGAGGACAGTAATTATCTCCCACTCTCCGAGGACAAGGCGAGCCTCGGTGACAAAGACTTTATCGTACCCGAGGAACCTGTCGAGCAGGAGCGCTTTAAGCGCCGGTTAATCGCGACTGCAAGGAGCCTGAAAAAGAAGCAGCAGCAGCTTCAAGCTGATCAAGATCTGCTCAACGATAGGTGGACTAATGTCCTGGCAGCCAAGGAATACGGCCTCGAGTGCCCAACCAAAAGTTACCCGAAGCATAAACTGCTACCCCAATTTGACGACGAGGCCCTCGAGCCCGCACCATCAGCACGTAATGCGGCTGACCGACCACCTCATGGCTGGGACAAAACGGCAACTCAAGCCGAACACCAGCCCATACTACCTCGCCGTAAAGGTAGAGATATAACGGCTCGGGGGTATACATATGACCTGCGGTAAGACCTGGACAGTAGAGCAGGTCAGACCAGATCGATCTACGGATCGCGGGGGCGTGCCCCGACGCGCGACGACGGCTATCCAGCCGGACATGATAAGCATAATCACGCCCGGGCCGAAAACTGCAGACGAGCTCCATCCGAGCTATGTCACGACTTGGCCCGATATAGACGCATGATAACCCACAAGTATAGGGGATCGCAACAGTTTTCGAGGGTAGAGTATTCAACCCAAATTTATTGATTCGACACAAGGGGAGCCAAAGAATATTCTCAAGTATTAGCAGTTGAGTTGTCAATTCAACCACACCTGGATAACTTAATATCTGCAGCAAAGTATTTAGTAGCAAGGTAATATGGAAGTAACGGTAACGGTGGCAAAAGTAATAGTGATAGTTTTGTAGTAATTGTAACAGTGGCAATGGTAAAGTAAATAAGCGAAGAACAATATGTGAAAAGCTCGTAGGCATTGGATCGGTGATGGAGAATTATGCCGGATGCGATTATTCATGCAACAGTTATAACATAGGGTGACACAGAACTAGCTCCAATTCATCAATGTAATGTAGGCATGTATTCCGGATATAGTCATACGTGCTTACGGAAAAGAACTTGCATGACATTTTTTGTCCTACCCTCTCGTGGCAGCGGGGTCCTAATGGAAACTAAGGGATATTAAGGCCTCCTTTTAATAGAGTACTGGACCAAAGCATTAACACATAGTGAATACATGAACTCCTCAAACTATGGTCATCACCGGGAGTGGTCCCAATTATTGTCACTTCGGGGTTGCCGGATCATAACACATAGTAGGTGACTAATGACTTGCAAGATAGGATCAAGAACTCACATATATTCATGAAAACATAATAGGTTCAGATCTGAAATCATGGCACTCGGGCCCTAGTGACAAGCATTAAGCATAGCAAAGTCATAGCAACATCAATCTCAGAACATAGTGGATACTAGGGATCAAGCCGTAACAAAACTAACTCGATTACATGATAAATCTCATCCAACCCATCACCGTCCAGCAAGCCTACGATGGAATTACTCACGCACGACGGTGAGCATCATGAAATTGGTGATGCAGGATGGTTGATGATGACGATGGCGATGGATTCCCCTCTCCGGAGCCCCGAACGGACTCCAGATCAGCCCTCCCGAGAGAGATTAGGGCTTGGCGGCGGCTCTGTATCGTAAAACGCGATGAATCCTTCTCTCTGATTTTTTCTCCCCGAACACGAATATATAGAGTTGGAGTTGAGGTCGGTGGAGCTCCAGGGGGCCCACGAGGCAGGGTCGCGCCTCCCACCCTCGTGGAGAGGTGTGGGCCCCCTGGCCTTGATTCTTTCGCCAGTATTTTTTATTATTTCCAAAAATAATCTCCGTGTAGTTTCAGGTCATTCTGAGAACTTTTGTTTCTGCACAAAAATAACACCATGGCAATTCTGCTGAAAACAGCGTCAGTCCGGGTTAGTTCCATTCAAATCATGCAAGTTAGAGTCCAAAACAAGGGCAAAAGTGTTTGGAAAAGTAGATACGACGGAGACGTATCAACTCCCCCAAGCTTAAACCTTTGCTTGTCCTCAAGCAATTCAGTTGATAAACTGAAAGTGATAAAGAAAAACTTTTACAAACTCTGTTTGCTCTTGTTGTTGTAAATATGTATAGCCAGCATTCAAGTTTTCAGCAAAGATTATGACTAACCATATTCACAATAACACTTAGGTCTCATGTTTACTCATGTCAATGGTATAATCAACTAGCGAGCAATAATAATAAATCTCGGATGACAACACTTTCTCAAAACAATCATGATATGATATAACAAGATGGTATCTTGCTAGCCCTTTCTGAGACCGCAAAACATAAATGCATAGCACCTTTGAAGATCAAGGACTGACTAAACATTGTAATTCATGGTAAAAGAGATCCAGTCATAGTCATACCCAATATAAATTAATAGTAATGGCTGCAAATGACAGCGGTGCTCTCCAGCTGGTGCTTTTTAATAAGAGGGTGATGACTCAACATAAAAGTAAATAGATAGGCCCTTCGCAGAGGGAAGCAGGGATTTGTAGAGGTGCCAGAGCTCGGTTTTGAAATAGAGATGAATAGTATTTTGAGCGGCATAATTTCATTGTCAACATAACAACCGAGAGATCTCGATATCTTCCATGCTACACACATTATAGGCGGTTCCCAAACAGAATGGTAAAGTTTATAATCCCCCTCCACCAACAAACATCAATCCATGGCTTTCTCGAAACAACGAGTGCCTCCAACTAACAAGAGTCCCGGGGGAGTTTTGTTTGCAATTATTTTGATTTGATTTGCATAAAGCATGGGACTGGGCATCCCGGTGACCAGCCATTTTCTCGTGAGTGAGGAGCGGAGTCCACTCCTCTTGAGAATAACCCGCCTAGCATGGAAGATACAGACAACCCTAGTTGATACATGAGCTATTCGAGCATACAAAACAGAATTTCATTTGAAGGTTTAGAGTTTGGCACATACAAATTTACTTGGAACGGCAGGTAGATACCGCATATAGGAAGGTATAGTGGACTCATATGGAATAACTTTGGGGTTTAAGGGATTGGATGCACAAGCAGTATTCCCGCTTAGTACAAGTGAAGGCTAGAAAAAGACTGGGAAGCGACCAACTAGAGAGCGACAACAGTCATGAACATGCATTAAAATTAATAAACATTGAGTGCAAGCATGAGTAGGATATAATCCACCATGAACATAAATATCGTGAAGGCTATGTTGATTTGTTTCAACTACATGCGTGAACATGTGCCAAGTCCAGTCACTTGAATCATTCAAAGGAGGATACCACCCTACTATACCACATCACAACCATTTTAATAGCATGTTGGCATGCAAGGTAAACCATTATAAACTCCTAGCTAATTAAGCATGGCATAAGCAACTATAATATCTAATTGTCATTGCAAACATGTTTATTCATAATAGGCTGAATCAGGAACGATGAACTAATCATATTACAAAAACAAGAGAGTTCGAGTTCATACCAGCTTCTCTCATCTCAATCAGTCCATCATATATCGTCATAATTGCCTTTCACTTGCACGACCGAACAATGTGAATGATAATAGTAGTGCACGTGCATTGGACTAAGCTGGAATCTGCAGGCATTCAATAAACAGGAGAAGATGAGACAATATGGGCTCTTGGTTAAATCAACAATAATGCATATAAGAGCCACTTCAGCATTTTCATTATGGTCTTCTCCTCTCGACCCCCAAAGAAAAGCAAAGAAATAAAACTATTTACACGGGAAAGCTCCCAACAAGCAAAAGAAGAACAGGAAATCTTTTTGGGTTTTCTTTTAATTATTACTACTACAGCATGAAAAGTAAACTAGCTAGAAGCTACAACAATTTTTTTTCTTATGGTTTATCAAACACACAAGAAGAAAACACAAAAAGGAAAAATAAACTAGCATGGATATTACAGTGAAAAAGTATGAGCACCGACAACTAGCATGAGTGTGTGAATATGAATGTAATGTCGGTGAGAAATACGTACTCCCCCAAGCTTAGGCTTTTGGCCTAAGTTGGTCTATGGCCACGGCTGGCCTGGCGGATATCCAAAGTTGTAGTTGGGGTCGTACTGTGATGGAGCCTCGGGTTGCCACTGGTTGGCAATCTCCTCCGGATCCCACTGGTAAACAAACTGTCGTGGAGGAACAAATTGTGGTTCCGGCTCTGGCTCTGTAGTTGCTGTGGGGTTTCGGTAGGCGTGAATAGCCTCCGGCGGAACAAGGTACTGGCCTGCAGATAAGTCAAACAAGGAAGGAGCAGGCAAAGTAATAATCTCAGGGCGAATATTATCAAATATCAGTTTGTACTTAAGTGTCTTTTCCCTATTCTTAATGATAAAATCATGTGCTACCATGCTCTTATAGTCTAGAAAACAGGAGGCATCAACTTTTCTTCTTTCTCATAATGCCTAATAGGTATGTTAAAATGTGCAGCGAGGCGCGAGGCGAAGATGCCTCCCAAGATGGGGCCCTTAGTACGGTTAAGATTCAACCGTTTTGCAACAATAGCGCCCATACTAAATGTGTCATCATGAAACAAGGCATGGCACAAAATAAAAATATCAGGGGCACTAAGGTTGCCACAGTTTCCGCGACCAATTAAGCATCTACTAGCAAATATTGCAAAGTAGCGTAAAACAAGAAAATGTATGCTAGTAATTCTTGCATCGGAAACCTTCCTAGTTTCCCCTACAGCAATTGTATCAATAAACCCCTCCACATCATTACGATGTGGTTCCTCTACGCTGCCCGAAAAAGGCAACTTGCAAACCTCACAAAATTCATAGAGGGGCATGTCCTTATACTCATCATATAAATAGAAATCCACCGAAGGTGGTGACCTCCTAGCATGGAAATGAAATTTTTTCACAAAAATATTAGTGAGTAAGAGATACTGTTCGCGTTGGTCGCGGAGGAAGTCGGTGAGGCCTGCATTCTCAGCCAACTCATAAAAATCGTCATAAATCCCGGCTGCTCTCAAGAAATTATCACAAGGCCGAACTTCCGCGGTGCGAAGGAGATTATATTTGGGCCTCTCATCTTCTTCACCTTGCTTATCCTTCGTGCTTCGGCTCGAAGAACCCCTCAAATATCTCTTCATCATTTTCTGAAAATTTCTGAAATTTTTAGTAACTTCAAATAAAAGTGAACCAAACTCAACTAAATTGATAGCAACTACTCCCTCAAGTGCCTCGAGACTATATCATGCATTAGAACTACTTGGGACCAAATAAATTTGACATGCAAGCTCAAGAACAGGGTCACCTAAGCAGCAAGAATTTGCAATGAATAAAGCACTAGAATAAAAACTAATTGGACCATTGGAGGAGTCACATACCGAAGAACAATCCCCCAAAGCAGTTTTGTGAGTGGAGCTTTGAGCAAGGAGATCGAAAATCGCAGCAAAATGAGCTAGAACTCGTGCTTGAGCTGGTTGGTGATTTTTTTTGGGAGGAAGAAGGAGTGTGTGGTGGCTGGAATAAGTGGAGGGGAGCCACCATGGGCCCACGAGGCAGGGGGTGGGCGCGCCCTGGACCCTCGTGGCCAGGTGCTTGCTCCCCCTGCTGTGTTCTCAGTGCCAGATGTTCTCAAATATTCTAGAAAAAATCATATTTCATTTTCGGGGCATGTGGAGAACATTTATTTTCGGGGTATTTTTTTTATTTCACGGGTAAATCAGAAAACAGACAGAAAATACTATTTTTGCTTTATTTAATCTAAATAATAGAAAGTAAAAGGGGGGTACAGAAGGTTGTGCTTTCTAACTTCATCCATCTCATGCTCATCAAAAGGAATCCACTAACAAGGTTGATCAACTCTTGTTAACAAACTCATTCCGAATAACATGGAACCGGAGAAATTTCGAATAACACTATGTTACCTCAACGGGGATATGCACATCCCCAACAATAAGAATATCATATCTCTTTTTGACAGTAGGAAGAGGAAATTCAAAACCTCCAATAATAATCGATGGAATTTTTCCAATAGAATTGATACTGTGGACTTGAGGTTGTTTCCTCGGAAGTGTACCGTATGCTCATTACCATTAACATGAAAAGTGACATTGCCTTTGTTGCAATCAATAACAGCCCCTGCAGTATTCAAAAAGGGTCTTCCAAGAATAATAGACATACTATCGTCCTCGGGAATATCAAGAATAACAAAGTCCGTTAAAATAGTAACGTTTGCAACTACAACAGGCACATCCTCACAAATACCGACAGGTATAGCAGTTGATTTATCAGCCATTTGCAAAGATATTTCAGTAGGTGTCAACTTATTCAAATCAAGTCTACGATATAAAGAGAGAGGCATAACACTAACACCGGCTCCAAGATCACATAAAGCAGTTCTAACATAGTTTCTTTTAATGGAGCATGGTATAGTTGGTACTCCTGGATCTCCAAGTTTCTTAGGTATTCCACCCTTAAAAGTATAATTAGCAAGCATGGTGGAAATTTCAGCTTCCGGTATCTTTCTCTTATTTGTAACAATATCCTTCATATACTTAGCATAAGGATTCATTTTAAGCATATCAGTCAAACGCATACGCAAAAAGATAGGTCTAATCATTTCAGCAAAGCGCTCAAAATCCTCATCATCCTTTTTCTTGGATGGTTTAGGAGGAAAAGGCATGGGTTTCTGAACCCATGGTTCTCTTTCTTTACCATGCTTCCTAGCAACAAAGTCTCTCTTATCATAACGTTGATTCTTTGATTGTGGGTTATCAAGATCAACAGCAGGTTCAATTTCTACATCATTGTTATTGCTAGGTTGAGCATCAACATGAACATCATCATTAACATTATCACTAGGTTCATGTTCATCACCAGATTGTGTTTCAGCATCAGAAATAGAAATATCATTGGGATTCTCAGGTGTGTCAACAACAGGTTCACTAGAAGCATGCAAAGTCCTATCATTTTTCTTTTTCTTCTTTTTAGAAGGACTAGGTGCATCAACATTAGTTCTCTGAGAATCCTGCTCAATTCTCTTAGGGTGGCCCTCAGGATACAAAGGTTCCTGAGTCATTTTACCCCCTCTAGTCATAACTCTAACAGCATTATCATTCTTCTTATTATTTAATTCATTGAGCAAATCATTCTGAGCTTTAAGTACTTGTTCTACTTGAGTGGTAACCATAGAAGCATGTTTACTAATGAGTTTAAGTTCACCTTTAACTCTAGACATATAATCACTCAAGTGTTCAATCATATAAGCATTGCGTTTTAATTGTCTACCAAAATAAGCATTCAAATCTTCTTGCTTAACCATAAAATTATCAAACTCATCTAAGCATTGGCTAGCAAACTTAGTAGGCGGGATTTCAGCTTTATCATATCTATAGAGAGAATTTACCTTTACTACCTGTGTCGGGTTATCAAGACCATGTATTTCTTCAATAGGTGATGAATTAAGACCATGTATTTCTTCAACAGGAGGTAAATTCTTAACATCTTCAGCTTTAATACCTTTTTCTTTCATAGATTTCTTTGCCTCTTGCATATCTTCAGGACTGAGAAATAGAATACCCCTTTTCTTCGGAGTTGGCTTAGGAGTTGGTTCAGGAAGTGTCCAATTATTTTCATTGGTCAACATATTATTCAATAGAATTTCAGCTTGATCAACAGTTCTTTCCCTGAAAACACAACCAGCACAACTATCCAGGTGGTCTCTGGAAGCATCGGTTAGTCCATTATAAAAGATATCAAGTATTTCATTTTTCTTGAGAGGATGATCAGGCAAAGCATTAAGTAATTGGAGAAGCCTCCCCCAAGCTTGTGGGAGACTCTCTTCTTCAATTTGCACAAAATTATATATTTCCCTTAAAGCAGCTTGTTTCTTATGAGCAGGGAAATATTTAGCAGAGAAGTAATAAATCATATCCTGGGGACTACGCACACAACCAGGATCAAGAGAATTAAACCATGTCTTAGCATCACCCTTTAATGAGAACGGAAATAATTTAAGGATATAATAGTAGCGAGTTTTCTCATCATTAGTGAATAGGGTGGCTATATCATTTAATTTAGTAAGATGTGCCACAACAGTTTCAGATTCATAGCCATAAAAAGGATCAGATTCAACCAAAGTAATTATCTCAGGGTCAATAGAGAAATCATAATCCTTATCAGTAACAAAGATAGGTGAAGTAGCATAAGCAGGATCATATTTCATTCTAGCATTCAGAGATTTTTCTTTCAGCTTAGCTAATAATTTCTTAAGATCACTCCTATCATTGCAAGCAAGAAAGTCTCTAGCAGTTTCTTCATCCATAACATAACCCTCAGGCACAACAGGCAATTCATATCTAGGGGGAGAATCTTCATCATCACTTTCATCAATATTATCAGTTTCAATAATTTCATTCTCTCTAGCCCTAGCAAGTTGTTCATCAAGAAATTCACCAAGTGGCACAGTAGTATCAAGCATAGAAGTAGTTTCATCATAAGTATCATGCATAGCAGAAGTGGCATCATCAATAACATGCGACATATCAGAATTAATAGCAGAAGCAGGTTTAGGTGTCGCAAGCTTACTCAAAACAGAAGGTGAATCAAGTGCAGAGCTAGATGGCAGTTCCTTACCTCCCCTCGTAGTTGAGGGATAAATTTTGGTTTTCTCGTCTTTCAAGTTCCTCATAGTGACCAGCAGATATAAATCCCAAGTGACTCAAAGAATAGAGCTATGCTCCCCGGCAACGGCGCCAGAAAATAGTCTTGATAACCCACAAGTATAGGGGATCGCAACAGTTTTCGAGGGTAGAGTATTCAACCCAAATTTATTGATTCGACACAAGGGGAGCCAAAGAATATTCTCAAGTATTAGCAGTTGAGTTGTCAATTCAACCACACCTGGATAACTTAATATCTGCAGCAAAGTATTTAGTAGCAAAGTAGTATGGAAGTAACGGTAACGGTGGCAAAAGTAACAGTGATAGTTTTGTAGTAATTGTAACAGTGGCAACGGAAAAGTAAATAAGCAAAGAACAATATGTGAAAAGCTCGTAGGCATTGGATCGGTGATGGAGAATTATGCCGGATGCGATTATTCATGCAACAGTTATAACATAGGGTGACACAGAACTAGCTCCAATTCATCAATGTAATGTAGGCATGTATTCCGAATATAGTCATACGTGCTTATGGAAAAGAACTTGCATGACATCTTTTGTCCTACCCTCCCGTGGCAGCGGGGTCCTAATGGAAACTAAGGGATATTAAGGCCTCCTTTTAATAGAGTACCGGACCAAAGCATTAACACATAGTGAATACATGAACTCCTCAAACTACGGTCATCACCGGGAGTGGTCCCGATTATTGTCACTTCGGGGTTGCCGGATCATAACACATAGTAGGTGACTAATGACTTGCAAGATAGGATCAAGAACTCACATATATTCATGAAAACATAATAGGTTCAGATCTGAAATCATGGCACTCGGGCCCTAGTGACAAGCATTAAGCATAGCAAAGTCATAGCAACATCAATCTCAGAACATAGTGGATACTAGGGATCAAACCCTAACAAAACTAACTCGATTACATGATAAATCTCATCCAACCCATCACCGTCCAGCAAGCCTACGATGGAATTACTCACGCACGGCGGTGAGCATCATGAAATTGGTGATGGAGGATGGTTGATGATGACGATGGCGACGGATTCCCCTCTCCGGAGCCCCGAACGGACTCCAGATCAGCCCTCCCGAGAGAGATTAGGGCTTGGCGGCGGCTCCGTATCGTAAAACGTGATGAATCCTTCTCTCTGATTTTTTTCTCCCCGAACACGAATATATAGAGTTGGAGTTGAGGTCGGTGGAGCTCCAGGGGGCCCACGAGGCAGGGGGCGCGCCCAGGGGGCAAGCGTGCCCCCACCCTCGTGGACAGGGTGTGGGTCCCCTGGCCTTGTTCTTTCGCCAGTATTTTTTATTATTTCCAAAAATAATCTCCGTGAAGTTTCAGGTCATTCCGAGAACTTTTGTTTCTGCGCAAAAATAACACCATGGCAATACTGCTAAAAACAGCGTCAGTCCGGGTTAGTTCCATTCAAATCATGCAAGTTAGAGTCCAAAACAAGGGCAAAAGTGTTTGGAAAAGTAGATACGATGGAGACATATCAAGGCGCCGCACACCCCCTCTGCTTCACTGATGAAGTAATGGAGCATGAATTCCCAGAAGGGTTCAAACCTATGAATATCGAATCATATGATGGGACAACCGACCCCGCAGTATGGATTGAAGACTTCCTTCTCCATATCCACATGGCCCGTGGCGATGATCTACATGCCATCAAATACCTCCCACTAAAATTAATGGGACCAGCCCGACACTAGCTAAACAGCCTCCCAGAAAACTCTATTGGCAACTGGGAAGACCTGGAAGACGCCTTTTGCGACAACTTCCAAGGTACATATGTCCGTCCTCCGGACGCCGATGACCTCAGTCACATCATCCAATAGCCCGGAGAGTCAGCCAGGAAGCCCTTGACTAGGTTCTTAGTTAAAAAGAACCAAACCGTCGACTGTCCGGATGCCAAAGCCCTAGCGGCCTTTAAACATAGCGTCCGAGATGAGTGGCTGGCCCGTCACCTCGGCCAAGAAAAGCCAAAGTCTATGGCAGCTCTTACCGCACTGATGACCCGCTTCTGCGCGGGAGAAGATAGCTGGTTGGCTCAACGAAACAATAGCACCAGGGATCCTGGCACCTCTGACGTCAGGGAGGCAATGGCAAGCCTCGACGCAATAAAAACAAGCGTCTAAACAACAATGTAGGGACCCAAGACACGGCGGTCAACGCCGGATTCAGTGGTTCCAAACCCGGTCAACGGAAGAAGCCATTCAAGGCAAACAAAGATGGTCCATCCAGTTTAGACAAGATACTGGATCGGCCCTGTCAAATTCATGGCAGCCCTAACAAACCCGCCAACCATACCAACAGAAATTGTTGGGTTTTCAAACAAGAAGGCAAGCTCAACGCCGAACACAAAGGGAAGGGGCCGCCTAGTGACAGCGAAGACGAGGAAACTCGCCAGCCAAACACCGGGGGTCAAAAGCAATTTCCCCCCGAAGTAAAAACAGTAAACATGATATCTGTGACGCACGTCCCTACGAGGGAGCGCAAGCGCGCACCACGAGATGACTACGCCATAAAGCCAGTCGTACCAAAACTTAACCCATGGGCAGCCTATCCGATCACTTTTGATCGCAATGACCACCCAACAGGTGTCTGTCACAAAGGTTCGACAGCTCTGGTCCTCGACCCAGTCATTGATGGATTCCATCTCACACGAGTCCTTCTGGACAGCGGCGGTAGCCTTAATTTTCTCTATCAAGACAATGTTCGCAAAATGGGCATTGATCCCTCAAGGATCAAGCCCACCACAACTACCTTCAAAGGGGTAATACCCGGCGAAGAAGCTCACTGTACGGGCTCAATCACACTGGAAGTTGTCTTCGGTTCGCCAGACAACTTCCGAAGCAAAGCCTTGACCTTCGATATTGTTCCGTTCTGCTGTGGATATCATGCACTACTTGGGCGGACCGCTTTTGCTCGTTTCAATGCGGTCCCACACTACGCCTATCTAAAGCTTAAGATGCCCAGTCCACGCAGCATCATAACGATCAATGGAAAACACGGAACACCCCCTCCATTCCGAAGAGTAAACCACGGCCTTCACAGCCAAAGTACAAAGCAGCCTCATTAAACCGCATACCTCATCGGCCATTAAGCCACTGGCTTTTATTACACAAGACCGGTCAATTTTAGAGCTGGATTAGCAGCTCCGCCTCTGTTGTTCGCCGCATATACCTGTGAAGTTCACATTGCGCGTGCATAATAATGCACTTAAAATACCTTGGTCATCGGCGGAGCCACAATGCGGACAGGCTTACAGCATGGTTCGTCCTCCCACAGCTTTTCTCCCTTCCTTCTAACTATTTCTTATCTTTCTTTACAGAATCAAACCTGTTCGTCCTATGGACCTGCAAGGACTCTTTCGGAGCCCAGTTTCGTCCAGGCAACCAAAGATTGCTCCTTTTAAGGAATCCTCTTCGCTAAGGCAAAGGCAGCGCAGACGTGCGACAGGAGGTCCAAAAGATTTTTTGTAGACCAAACACTCTATTTAAAACCTGGATATAGCCTTTTTCCTCAGCCTTCGACCCCTGGTATGTAAAATGACCTGGGAAGGGGTGTTATAATCTGTAAGATTGCGTTCGACGTATCAATCAGATTCCAGTGAACATAATCCGCCTTCAGTACTTACTTTTCCTCACAGAACTGCATTTTACCTCTTCGGTGGTTTCACATACACACCTCAGCACTAATCGCAAGGGGCTCGATACGGCAACATATTAGTGAAGGAAATATGCCCTAGAGGCAATAATAAAGTATTATATATTTCCTTATATCATGATAAATGTTTATTATTCATGCTAGAATTGTATTAACCAGAAACATAATACATGTGTGAATACATAGACAAACAGTGTGTCACTAGTATGCCTCTACTTGACTAGCTCGTTAATCAAAGATGGTTATGTTTCCTAGCCATAGACATGAGTTGTCATTTGATTAACGAGATCACCTCATTAGGAGAATGACGTGATTGACTTGACCCATTCCGTTAGCTTAGCACCCGATCGTTTAGTATGTTGCTATTGCTTTGTTCATGACTTATACATGTTCCTATGACTATGAGATTATGCAACTCCCGTTTACCGGAGGAACACTTTGTGTGCTACCAAACGTCACAACGTAAATGGGTGATTATAAAGGTGCTCTACAGGTGTCTCCAAAGGTACTTGTTGGGTTGGCGTATTTCGAGATTAGGATTTGTCACTCCGATTGTCGGAGAGGTATCTCTGGGCCCACTCAGTAATACACATCACTATAAAGCCTTGCAAGCATTGTGACTAATGAGTTAGTTGCGGGATGATGTATTACGGAATGAGTAAAGAGACTTGCCGGTAACGAGATTGAACTAGGTATCGAGATACCGACGATCGAATCTCGGGCAAGTAACATACCGATGACAAAGGGAACAACGTATGTTGTTATGCGGTCTGACCGATAAAGATCTTCGTAGAATATGTGGGAACCAATATGAGCATCCAGGTTCCGCTATTGGTTATTGACTGGAGAGGTGTCTCGGTCATGTCTACATAGTTCTCGAACCCGAAGGGTCCGCACGCTTAACGTTACGATGACAGTTTTATTGAGTTTTGATGTACCGAAGGAGTTCGGAGTCCCGGATGAGATCGGGGATATGACGAGGAGTCTCGAAATGGTCGAGACGTAAAAATCGATATATTGGACGACTATATTCGGACTTCGGAAAGGTTCCGAGTGATTCGTGTATTTTTCGGAGTACCGGAGAGTTACGGGAATTCGTATTGGGCCTTAATGGGCCATACGGGAAAGGAGAGAAAGGCCTCAAAAGGTGGCCGCACCCCTTCCCAGGGTCTGGTCCGAATTGGACTAGGGAAGGGGGGCGCACCCTTCCTTCTTTCTCCTTCCCCCTTCCCTTCTCCTACTCCCACAAGGAAAGGAGGAGTCCTACTCCCACCGGGAGTAGGACTCCCCCCTATGGCGCGCCTCTCCCCTTGGCCGGCTGCCTCCTCCTTGCTCCTTTATATACGGGGGCAAGGGGGCACCCCATAGACACAACAATTGATCTATTGATCTCTTAGCCGTGTGCGGTGCCCCCCTCCACCATATTACACCTTGATAATATCGTAGCGGTGCTTAGGCGAAGCCCTGCGTCGGTAGAACATCATCATCGTCACCACGCCGTCGTGCTGACGAAACTCTCCCTCAACACTCGGCTGGATCGGAGTTCGAGGGACGTCATCGAGCTGAACGTGTGCTGAACTCGGAGGTGCCGTGCGTTCGGTACTTGATCGGTCGAATCGTGAAGACGTACGACTACATCAACCGCGTTGTGTTAAACGCTTCCGCTATCGGTCTACGAGGGTACGTGGACAACACTCTCCCCTCTCGTTGCTATGCATCACCATGATCTTGCGTGTGCGTAGGAATTTTTTTGAAATTACTATGTTCCCCAACAATTAGCTACCAACAAGTCCGTACAGTTCTACAGCATACTTCGGCATCATGAGTTTGGCATTACATGCATCAGCTCCGAATCATGTCTTTGGTCAATAGTTGGGTTGCCCGGCTCCTGTGCTTACTACCTTACATTCTGCTCTATCGGCTAGGGTAGTAAAGGGAGAACTACTACGATTGTGTTTCTGGTTCACCTGGTTAAACACCTCAGTAGAGAAAGCCGAAAACTGACTGTCATGATATGGCGAGAGCTGGTCAACCACTCGGTGACTTATTAAAATATTTTGTGATTTCTTCCGTGTAATCCGAAGGACCGTTTTCCGGTCACCTATGTAGCGCAGCCCTATTCGGATAAATGCGCACATACAAGGAGCTATATCGTAGATCCACCATCAAACTCCTATGGCTAAGTGAAGGTGTTAAAGCCCTATAGTCTGATTGCCTAGTTCACCGCACTGACACCTCCTTCACGGACCAAGATGTTGGGTCAAGTGTAGTCAGTCGCTACTCCGAACACCCCCGCATTATATGCAAGGGGGATGAAGCCGGCAACTGGCAAACTTTCAGATTACAGAAAAACGGCCCACAGGAGGAAATACCTTTCAGGCAAAAGGCATAAATATAACACAGCCTTAATATATCATAATATTGTTATCACAATTCCGATACATTCACTCGAACATAATATCTTTCGAGCACTGACCCTCTATCAAGCGGGCGCCCTCTAGGACATCCTCAAAATATTGCTCCGGCGTGAGATGGTCCTTGCCCCCGGGTGGGCTCTTCGCTGCAACATCGACAACCTTCATTTTTGCCCAGTACGTCTTGACACGGGCAAAGGCCATTCGTGCACCTTCAATGCACGCCGACCGCTTAACGGCGTCGATACGCGGCACCGCATCAACAACTCGCTGCACCAAACCGAAATAACTGTTCGGAATTGGCTCAGTTGGCCACAGCCGGACCACGACTTCCTTCATGGCAGCTCCGGACACCTTGTGGAGCTCGGCCCACTGGGCCATTTGTGCGTTCAGCAATGACGAACGCTCTGACACGTTGAACTGTGACTAGAAAAGCTTCTCCACTGCACGTCCGTCTTGCGCTTGGTAAAACTGTGCCGCATCAGCGGCACTCTTCGGCAGGTCCAAAAATGAGTTTGGAGAACTCCACAATTGATTAAGCAGGGCATACTTCGGGTCGCCGAATTTAGTCTGTAATAGAAAGGGCTTACCAGCCGCTATCTCCCCAGCTTGCCGGATCTCCTCCCGAGCTGCTCTAGACTCGGACTGTGCCTCTCGTGCCTTTTGCAAAGCCTTGTTGAGTTCGGCTGCCTTGGCTTTGTTATCCTTCTCGAGTAATTCGCATTGGCAAGTGGCATCCTTCAGCTCTCGCGCCATGGTAGATATTCTCTCCTCACACTGGCGCCGAGCGGCTTGTTCGGCCTTTAACTCAGCAGCTGCCTTCTTGACAGCCGCATTGCTCACTCTAACTTGCTCCTTGGCCCGGGCAAGTTCAGCCCAAAGGGTCTCAACCGCAGTAGCACCATCTGCAATTATGCATGCCCCACTATATAATTCTCAGCTTCGTGCTCATATTATTATACATGCATATGCTGACTGCCCCAAAACATACCTTGTGCCTCGTTGAGCTGCCTGTTAACAAGAGTAATGTCCTCATCCGCTGACTCCAGTTTCTACTTTAAATCTGCAACTTCCACACCATGGGCAGTCGTCGTCGACATAACAGCCTGTTTTCAAATTAAATCATGTCATTTCCTGAGCATATCTTTTTGATCCTCTGATCGCCTCCCTGTGGAAGCCGACCAGAGTCTCAGGGGCTACTATCTATGCACAGGCGCATTCTGCATGTAAAGCGTGGTTAAGATATTGCATTACATACCTCGAAGCCTCTTAGTAGGCCCGTGAAGGCTTCATTCAATGCACTTCTTGCGGACAGAATCCTCTCAACTACCGTACCCATTAAGGTATGATGTTCCTCTGAGACGGACGCATTTTGCAGCATGTCCATCAACGTATCCGGATTCCTGGAAGCAGCTGCGGTACGAACTCCCTTCGAAGGGATATGTTCACTCGACCCTAGAGTCATCTTCGGCTATAAACCGGATAGTCCAGGGCCTTTATGGTTGGTCCTCGTAGGGGCTGCACACCCCGGACCCTTGACGACCGAAGTATCACCTTCGGGCGCTGCCTTCATTGCCCCTCGCACCACTTGATGATCGGGAGAGGCCCTCCGGGACGACACCTCGAAGTCGTCCGCCCTAAGGGGCGAGGAAGCATGTGGAGGCGTCTCGCTTTCCATCATCTCCGGAAGCAGGTCACCCGAGGAGGAGGACTGTTGAGGAAGACTGCGGGCCGGACTGCAAACATATATTAAAGGTGTTACCCTTGTAACCTGAAAAGAACGGGATATGTCTAGAATACCCATGTTCACTTACGATTCGGCGAAAGGCTTGTCCTTACGGAGGAACTGTGCGGCAACGTCACCTTCCGAACCTGAACCATCTGACAGGGACATCTTCCCTCTCTTGGGAGCCTCCACCTCCAAATCTTCGGAGGCGGTCCTTTTCTTCCCATGGGGAGAAGGGATATTGGCTTCTTCTTCCCCTTCGTCTTCAGTAGAGGGAGTTCCGGTCTCCCCGGACATAGCGTCTGGTGTACCTTTAGAGTGGAGGCCACCTTGGGCCTTTTTGATCTCCTCTTTGTCCTCCTTCGCCGGCACCTGATACGGTGGCGGGGCCAGCATCCTTGTCAACACAGGATCGGCTGAGTCTTCAGGAAGTGGAGCCGAACACCTAATTCGCTCCGCTTTCTTTATCCATCCCTGGACGAAGACAAGTTTCTCAGTATATTGATATGGGATAATCAGCTAAATTGTGTTCAGGAATCGAGTGCTTACCGAGGTATCCGGATGGTTGCAGTCGAGACCAATGTCCTCGGTTGTGTCCGGCATTGCTTTCGGGTCCCAAAGAATAACTTCCACATCCCTTTGTGCGTTGTGCCGAAGAAGTGCTAAAGGGTCTGTGGTCCTTCCGGATTGAACTCCCACATGCGGAGAGGACGCCGCTGGCACGGTAGGACCCGGTGGAC
The DNA here is from genome assembly GCF_018294505.1 of Triticum aestivum. NCBI lineage: Eukaryota > Viridiplantae > Streptophyta > Magnoliopsida > Poales > Poaceae > Triticum > Triticum aestivum. Next base: position 471,694,525 of record NC_057814.1, on the reverse strand, counting down.
TAGCATTACCTGGATCATGCTGATGAGGCTGGTGTCCTTTTCAAGAAGGCTCCGGATACAGCTTTGTAGCGTCTGCACTTCATCAATTGATCCCCAGTCCAGCCCCTTATTAATCCATGATGCAAGTCGTAATGGAGGGCCAGATCGGAACGCAGGTGTAGCTGTCCACTTGGTACCGCGGGGTTCAGTGATGTAAAACCACTCCCGCTACCATAGGTTGGGAGTTCCCGTGAAGGAGCCCTTTGGCCAAAAAGTATTGGCGAGCTTGCTCACCATAGCACCGCCACACTCCGCTTGCTCCCTGTCGACTACCTTCGGCTTCACATTAAAGGTCTGGAGCCATAAGCCGAAGTGTGGGGGAATGCGGAGAAAGGCCTCGCACATGACAATGAACGCCGAGATGTGAAGAAAGGAGTCCGAAGCTAGATCGTGAAAATCTAGCCCGTAACATGAGGCCACGAACGAAGGGGTGGAGAGTGAACCCTAGCCCCCGGAGGAAGTGGGAGATGAATACAACCCTCCCACCGGATCTGGGTGTAGGAATAACCTGCCCCTTAGCAGGGAGCCTGTGGAGGATTTCCGCAGTCAGATACCTTGCCGCCCGGAGCTTCGCGATATCCTCCTCCGTGACAGAGGAGGCCACCCACTGGCCTTGAGGGCTGGGTCCGGACATGACTGGGAGGCTTGGAGCGATTAAGATGAAACCTGGGTGCTGGAGCTCGAGGTTGGAAAAGTTGAGGAAGAGGTAGGCGCAGAGGAGCAAGACGGGTCCGTGCCCCTTTATAAAGGCGATGAATATCGAGTGCCTCCTCAAGGGCCTTAAAACTTGCCTATTCCCAAGGAATCGTGCCAATGGGGCAGTTGGATTACCCACGCCCGTATTGATGAGAATACCGCAATAAGGGGACACGGTCTCTTTGACAAGGCGTGCCAATAAAATGCATCTCAAAACGTGGAGCGGGAGGCTAAAAATGGTTCGAAATAACGACCGGGCAGGGCCGTGATGACACGCTACAAAAGTTGTCAGTAGATTGGACTCGTGAAATATTATACTCTCTGCCTGTGTGTATGGTACGTGTTTTGCAGAGCCGGACACGTTTTCTATGTTTGAAGGCTGTTTTGGAGTATTTGGAGGAGGAACCCGCCTTGCAATGCTGAAGACAATCTGCGCGCCGGACACGTCGTCATTGAAGCCTGGTTCAGGGGCTACTGAGGGACTCCTAGATTAAGGGGTCCTCGAGCGTCTGGACTATGTAACATGGGCCGGACTAATGGGCTACGAAGATAAAAGACAGAAGACTTCTTCCCGTTTCCGGATGGGACTCTCTTTTGGCGTGGATGGCAAGCTTGGCATTTGGATATGTAGATTCCTTCCTTTGTAAACCGACTCTGTACAACCCTAGGCCCCTCCGGTGTCTATATAAACCGGAGGGTTTAGTCCGTAGAGGCAATCATAATCATACAGGCTAGATATCTAGGGTTTAGCCATTACGATCTCGTGGTAGATCAACTCTTGTAATTCTCATATTCATCAAGATCAATCAAGCAGGAAGTAGGGTATTACCTCCATCAAGAGGGCCCGAAACTGTGTAAACATCATGTCCCCCGTCTCCTGTTACCATCGACCTTAGACGCACAGTTTGAGAACCCCTACCCGAGATCCGCCGGTTTTGACATCGACAGTCGCTGACGTCGACGTTTCGGTGGTACCTCAGCGGGCCTGTCCTCAATTGGATCTTTCCTGCCTTCGTCGTCGTCCTCTTTGGGTGTATCCACCATATACACATCATATGTGGAGGTAGCCGTCCAGTGCCCGGTGAATGGCGGGTCTTCGCCTTGTTTTTCTCTGGCATCGTCGCCCATACAGTCGATGTCTTCGGACGCGTAATCTAGCATGTCGGTCAAATCCTCGACAGTGGCTATTAAGTGGGTGGTGGGTGGGACGTAAAATTCCCCGCTGTCAGCCCCTAGTCCGGGCTGGGCATAGTTCGGAGGTGACACTTCCATAATGGCAAGAGATCGCATTAAGTCTAGGGCCTCATTTAAGAGTTAAGGTCGGACGAGGAACTGGGGACCTGCGGGGCTAGGCATGGTAGGTTCTACCAGGCCGTGCTCAGTGGAAACATGCCTTGAGAGTTCGAAGCTAGCACCTAGAGGTGGATTCGGCTCTCTGATGACAGGGAGAGTCTCGCTTGATTCCAGGCTTGCCGAGGACATAGTTGCCTCTGGGTCTCCGGAAAAGAGCTTCATAATAGGGGAGGGTCCGGTGGGTTTCAAACTCCCATCTTCGGATAAGGTGGTCCGCTCTGGATCTACGGCCAGGGCAGGGATGATAGTTGGTTTTTGGGTGGTGCCTGACGACGGATCCGATGGGTTTCCTTCTTGGAGATGAGGAATAGTGGTCAAGGCCATGAACCCTTCGAAGATCAAGTCTCCTCGGATGTCGGCGACGTAATTCAGGCTCCCAAATCTGATCTGGTTACCAGGGGTGTAGCTGTCGATCTGCTCAAGGTGGCCAATTGAATTGGCACGCAGAGCGAAGCCACCGAACACAAAAGGTTGGCCGGGGAGGAAGGTTTCCCCGGAAACGACATCGTTGTTGATGATTGAGCGAGCCATCGGACCTTCTGTCGACGACACAGTGGAACTCTCAATGAAAGCACCAATGTTGGGGTCAAAACTGGCCGATCTCGGGTAGGGGGTCCCGAACTGTGCATCTGAGGATCGAAGGTAAAAGGAAACAAAGGGGACACGATGTTTACCCAGGTTTAGGCCCTCTTAATGGAGGTAAAACCCTACTTCCTTCTTGATTGACTTTGATGAGTATAGGGGTTACAAGAGTTGATCTACCTCGAGATCGTAATGGCTAAACCCTAGATGTCTAGCCTATATAATTCTGATAGCCTCTACGGACTAAACCCTCCGGTTTATATAGACACCGGAGGGGCCTGTTGGGGATCGTAGCAGAATTTTAAAATTTTCCTACGCTCACCAAGATCCATCTATGGAGTATACTAGCAACGAGGGGAAAGGAGTGCATCTACATACCCTTGTAGATCGCGAGCGGAAGCATTCCAATGAACGTGGATGACGGAGTCGTACTCGCCGTGATTCAAATCACCGATGACCGAGTGCCGAACGGACGGCACCTCCGCGTTCAACACACGTACGGTGCAGCGACGTCTCCTCCTTCTTGATCCAGCAAGGGGAAGGAGAGGTTGATGGAGATCCAGCAGCACGACGGCGTGGTGGTGGATGTAGCGGGTCTCGGCAGGGCTTCGCCGAGCTTCTGCGAGAGGGAGAGGTGTAGCAGGGGAGGAGGGAGGTGCCCAAGGCTGTAATATTGCTGCCCTCCCCCCCTTTATATAGGCCCCCTGGGAGGGGGGGCGCCGGCCAAGATCCCATCAAGGGAGGGGGGGCGGCCAAGGGGGGAGACTTGCCCCCAAGGCAAGTGGGGCGCCCCCCCACCCTAGGGTTTCCAACCCTAGGCGCAGGGGGGAGGCCCATGGGGGGGCGCCCAGCCCACTAGGGGCTGGTTTCCTTACCACTTCAGCCCACGGGGCCCTCCGGGATAGGTGGCCCCACCCGGTGGACCCCCGGGACCCTTCCGGTGGCCCTCGTACAATACCGGTAACCCCCGAAACTTTCCCGGTGGCCGAAACTTGACTTCCTATATATAATTCTTCACCTCCGGACCATTCCGGAACTCCTCGTGACGTCCGGGATCTCATCCGGGACTCCGAACAACTTTCGGGTTTCCGCATACTCATATCTCTTCAACCCTAGCGTCACCGAACCTTAAGTGTGTAGACCCTACGGGTTCGGGAGACATGCAGACATGACCGAGACGCCTCTCCGGTCAATAACCAACAGCGGGATCTGGATACCCATGTTAGCTCCCACATGTTCCACGATGATCTCATCGGATGAACCACGATGTCGAGGATTCAATCAATCCCGTATACAATTCCCTTTGTCAATCGGTATGTTACTTGCCCGAGATTCGATCGTCGGTATCCCAATACCTTGTTCAATCTCGTTACCGGACAAGTCTCTTTACTCGTACCGTAATGCATGATCCCGTGACTAACGCCTTAGTCACATTGAGCTCATTATGATGATGCATTACCGAGTGGGCCCAGAGGTACCTCTCCGTCACACGGAGTGACAAATCCCAGTCTCGATCCATGCCAACCCAACAGACACTTTCGGAGATACCCGTAGTGCACCTTTATAGTCACCCAGTTACGTTGTGATGTTTGGCACACCCAAAGCACTCCTACGGTATCCGGGAGTTGCACGATCTCATGGTCTAAGGAAAAGATACTTGACATTGGAAAAGCTCTAGCAAACGAAACTACACGATATTTTATGCTATGCTTAGGATTGGGTCTTGTCCATCACATCATTCTCCTAATGATGTGATCCCGTTATCAACGACATCCAATGTCCATAGTCAGGAAACCATGACTATCGGTTGATCAACGAGCTAGTCAACTAGAGGCTTACTAGGGACACGTTGTGGTCTATGTATTCACACATGTATTACGATTTCCGGATAACACATTATAGCATGAACAATAGACAATTACCATGAACAAAGAAATATAATAATAACCATTTATTATTGCCTCTAGGGCATATTTCCAACAGTCTCCCACTTGCACTAGAGTCAATAATCTAGTTACATTGTGATGAATCGAACACCCATTGCGTCCTGGTGTTGATCATGTTTTGCTCTAGGGAGAGGTTTAGTCAACGAATCTGCTACATTCAGGTCCGTATGTACTTTACAAATATCTATGTCTCCATTTTGAACACTTTCACGAATGGAGTTGAAGCGACGCTTGATATGCCTGGTCTTCCTGTGAAACCTGGGCTCCTTTGCAAGGGCAATAGCTCCAGTGTTGTCACGGAAGAGAGTCATCGGGCTGACGCATTGGGAATCACCCCTAGGTCGGTAATGAACTCCTTCATCCAGACTGCTTCCTATGCTGCCTCCGAGGCCGCCATGTACTCCGCTTCACATGTAGATCCCGCCACGACGCTTTGCTTGCAACTGCACCAGCTTACTGCTCCTCCATTCAAAATATACACGTATCCGGTTTGTGACTTCGAGTCATCCAGATCTGTGTCGAAGCTAGCGACGACGTAACCCTTTACGACGAGCTCTTCGTCACCTCCATAAACGAGAAACATATCCTTAGTCCTCTTCAGGTACTTCAGGATATTCTTGACCGCTGTCCAGTGTTCCATGCCGGGATTACTTTGGTACCTTCCTACCAAACTTACGGCAAGGTTTACATCAGGTCTGGTACACAGCATGGCATACATAATAGACCCTATGGCCGAGGCATAGGGGATGACACTCATCTTTTCTCTATCTTCTGCCATGGTCGGGCATTGAGCCGTGCTCAATTGCACACCTTGCAATACAGGCAAGAACCCCTTCTTGGACTGATCCATATTGAACTTCTTCAATATCTTGTCAAGGTATGTACTCTGTGAAAGACCAATGAGGCGTCTTGATCTATCTCTATAGATCTTGATGCCTAATATATAAGCAGCTTCTCCAAGGTCCTTCATTGAAAAACACTTATTCAAATAGGCCTTTATACTTTCCAAGAATTCTATATCATTTCCCATCAATAGTATGTCATCCACATATAATATGAGAAATGCTACAGAGCTCCCACTCACTTTCTTGTAAACACAGGCTTCTCCATAAGTCTGTGTAAACCCAAACGCTTTGATCATCTCATCAAAGCGAATGTTCCAACTCCGAGATGCTTGCACCAGCCCATAGATTGAGCGCTGGAGCTTGCATACTTTGTTAGCATTCTTAGGATCGACAAAACCTTCCGGCTGCATCATATACAACTCTTCCTTAAGGAAGCCGTTAAGGAATGCCGTTTTGACGTCCATCTGCCATATCTCATAATCATAGTATGCGGCAATTGCTAACATGATTCGGACGGACTTCAGCTTCGCTACGGGTGAGAAAGTCTCATCGTAGTCAACCCCTTGAACTTGTCGATAACCCTTAGCGACAAGTCGAGCTTTGTAGATGGTCACATTACCATCCGCGTCCGTCTTCTTCTTAAAGATCCATTTGTTTTCTATGGCTCGCCGATCATCGGGCAAGTTAGTCAAAGTCCATACTTCGTTTTCATACATGGATCCTATCTCGGATTTCATGGCTTCTAGCCATTTGTCGGAATCCGGGCCCGCCATCGCTTCTTCATAGTTCGAAGGTTCACCGTTGTCTAACAACATGATATCCAGGACAGGGTTGCCGTACCACTCTGGTGCGGAACGTGTCCTTGTGGACCTACGAAGTTCATTAGTAACTTGATCTGAAGCTTCATGATCATCATCATTAACTTCCTCCCCAGTCGGTGTAGGCACCACAGGAACATTTTCCCGCACTGCGCTACTTTCCGGTTCGGAAGGGGTGACTATCACCTCATCAAGTTCCACTTTCCTCCCACTCAAATCTTTTGAGAGAAACTCCTTCTCCAGAAAGGACCCATTCTTGGCTACAAAGATCTTGCCTTCGGATCTGAGGTAGAAGGTATACCCAATAGTTTCCTTAGGGTATCCTATGAAGATGCATTTCTCCGACTTGGGTTCAAGCTTTTCAGGTTGAAGTTTCTTGACATAAGCATCGCATCCCCAAACTTTTAGAAACGACAGCTTAGGTTTCTTCCCAAACCATAATTCATACGGTGTCGTCTCAACGGATTTCGACGGAGCCCTATTTAAAGTGAATGCGGCGGTCTCTAAAGCATAGCCCCAAAATGAGAGCGGTAAATCGGTAAGAGACATCATAGATCGCACCATATCCAATAGAGTGCGATTACGACGTTCGGACACACCGTTTCTCTGAGGTGTTCCAGGCGGCGTGAGTTGTGAAACTATTCCACATTTCCTTAAGTGTGTACCAAACTCGTGACTTAAATATTCTCCACCACGATCTGATCGTAAGAATTTTATTTCCTGTCACGTTGATTCTCAACCTCACTCTGAAATTCCTTGAACTTTTCAAAGGTTTCAGACTTGTGTTTCATTAGGTAGACATACCCATATCTACTTAAGTCATCAGTGAGAGTGAGAACATAACGATATCCTCCGCGAGCCTCAACACTCATTGGACCGCACACATCGGTATGTATGATTTCCAATAAGTTGGTTGCTCGCTCCATTGTTCCGGAGAACGGAGTCTTGGTCATCTTACCCATGAGGCATGGTTCGCACGTGTCAAATGATTCGTAATCAAGAGACTCCAAAAGTCCATCTGCATGGAGCTTCCTCATGCGCTTGACACCAATGTGACCAAGGCGGCAGTGCCACAAGTATGTGGGACTATCGTTATCAACTTTACATCTTTTGGTATTCACACTATGAATATGTGTAACATCACGTTCGAGATTCATCAAGAATAAACCATTGACCAGCGGGGCATGACCATAAAACATATCTCTCATATAAATAGAACAACCATTATTCTCGGATTTAAATGAGTAGCCATCTCGAATTAAACGAGATCCAGATACAATGTTCATGCTCAAAGCTGGCACTAAATAACAATTATTGAGGTTTAAAACTAATCCCGTAGGTAGATGCAGAGGTAGCGTGCCGACGGCGATCACATCGACCTTGGAACCATTCCCGACGCGCATCGTCACCTCGTCCTTTGCCAGTCCGTTTATTCCGTAGTTCCTGTTTTGAGTTACAAATATGAGCAACCGCACCGGTATCAAATACCCAGGAGCTACTACGAGTACTGGTAAGGTACACATCAATTACATGTATATCACATATACCTTTGGTGTTGCCGGCCTTCTTGTCCGCTAAGTATTTGGGGCAGTTCCGCTTCCAGTGACCACTTCCCTTGCAATAAAAGCACTCAGTCTCAGGCTTGGGTCCATTCCTTGACTTCTTCCCGGCAACTGGCTTACCGGGCGCGGCAACTCCCTTGCCGTCCTTCTTGAAGTTCTTCTTACCCTTGCCCTTCTTGAACTTAGTGGTTTTATTTACCATCAACACTTGATGTTCTTTTCTGATCTCCACCTCCGCTGATTTCAGCATTGAATATACCTCGGGAATGGTCTTTTCCATCCCCTGCATATTGAAGTTCATCACAAAGCTCTTGTAGCTTGGTGGAAGCGACTGAAGGATTCTGTCAATGACCGCTTCATCCGGGAGATTAACTCCCAGCTGGGATAAGCGGTTGTGTAACCCAAACATTCTGAGTATGTGCTCACTAACAGAACTATTCTCCTCCATTTTACAGCTGAAGAACTTGTCGGAGACTTCATATCTCTCGACCCGGGCATGAGCTTGGAAAACCATTTTCAGCTCCTCAAACATCTCATATGCTCCATGTTTCTCAAAACGCTTTTGGAGACCCAGTTCTAAGCTGTAAAGTATGCCACACTGAACGAGGGAGTAATCATCAGCACGCTGCTGCCAAGTGTTCATAAAGTCTTGGTTCTCTGGGATTGGTGCTTCACCTAGCGGTGCTTCTAAGACATAATCTTTCTTGGCTGCTATGAGGATGATCCTCAGGTTCCGGACCCAGTCCGTATAGTTGCTGCCATCATCTTTCAGCTTGGTTTTCTCTAGGAACGCGTTGAAATTGAGGACAACGTGGGCCATTTGATCTACAAGACATAGTGTAAAGATTTTAGACTAAGTTCATGATAATTAAGTTCATATAATCAAATTATTTAATGAACTCCCACTCAGATAGACATCCCTCTAGTCATCTAAGTGAAACATGATCCGAGTTAACTAGGCCGTGTCCGATCATCACGTGAGACGGACTAGTCAAGATCGGTGAACATCTCCATGTTGATCGTATCTTCTATACGACTCATGCTCGACCTTTCAGTCCTCCGTGTTCCGAGGCCATGTCTGTACATGCTAGGCTCGTCAAGTCAACCTAAGTGTATTGCGTGTGTTCCGAGGCCATGTCTGTACATGCTAGGCTCGTCAACACCCGTTGTATGCGAACGTTAGAATCTATCACACCCGATCATCACGTGGTGCTTCGAAACAACGAACCTTCGCAACGGTGCACAGTTAGGGGGAACACTTTCTTGAAATTATCATAAGGGATCATCTTACTCACTACCGTCGTTCTAAGCAAATAAGATGCAAAACATGATAAACATCACATGCAATCAAATAGTGACATGATATGGCCAATATCATTATGCTCCTTTGATCTCCATCTTCGGGGCACCATGATCATCTTCGTCACCGGCATGACACCATGATCTCCATCATCATGATCTCCATCATTGTGTCTTCATGAAGTCGTCACGCCAACGATTACTTCTACTTCTATGGCTAACGCGTTTAGCAACAAAGTAAAGTAATTTACATGGCGTTATTCAATGACACGCAGGTCATACAAAATAATAAAGACAACTCCTATGGCTCCTGCCGGTTGTCATACTCATCGACATGCAAGTCGTGATTCCTATTACAAGAATATGATCAATCTCATACATCACATATATCATTCATCACATCTTCTGGCCATATCACATCACATAGCACTTGCTGCAAAAACAAGTTAGACGTCCTCTAATTGTTGTTGCAAGTTTTTACGTGGCTTGTATAGGTTTCTAGCAAGAACGTTTCTTACCTACGTAAAACCACAACGTGATTTGCCAATTTCTATTTACCCTTCATAAGGACCCTTTTCATCGAATCCGTTCCGACTAAAGTAGGAGAGACAGACCCCCGCTAGCCACCTTATGCAACTAGTGCATGTCAGTCGGTGGAACCTGTCTCACGTAAGCGTACGTGTAAGGTCGGTCCGGGCCGCTTCATTCCACAATACCGCCGAAACAAGATAAGACTAGTAGTGGCAAGAAGAATTGGCAACATCAACGCCCACAACTGCTTTGTGTTCTACTCGTGCATAGTAACTACGCATAGGCCTGGCTCATAATGCCACTGTTGGGGATCGTAGCAGAATTTTAAAATTTTCCTACGCTCACCAAGATCCATCTATGGAGTATACTAGCAACGAGGGGAAAGGAGTGCATCTACATACCCTTGTAGATCGCGAGCGGAAGCGTTCTAATGAACGTGGATGACGGAGTCGTACTCGCCGTGATTCAAATCACCGATGACCGAGTGCCGAACGGACGGCACCTCCGCATTCAACACACGTACGGTGCAGCGACGTCTCCTCCTTCTTGATCCAGCAAGGGGAAGGAGAGGTTGATGGAGATCCAGCAGCACGACGGCGTGGTGGTGGATGTAGCGGGTCTCGGCAGGGCTTCGCCGAGCTTCTGCGAGAGGGAGAGGTGTAGCAGGGGAGGAGGGAGGCGCCCAAGGCTGTAATAGTGCTTCCCTCCCTCCCCCCCTTTATATAGGCCCCCTGGGAGGGGGGCACCGGCCAAGATCCCATCAAGGGAGGGGGCGGCGGCCAAGGGGGGAGACTTGCCCCCCAAGGCAAGTGGGGCGCCCCCCCACCCTAGGGTTTCCAACCCTAGGCGCGGGGGGAGGCCCATGGGGGGGCGCCCAGCCCACTAGGGGCTGGTTCCCTTCCCACTTCAGCCCACGGGGCCCTCCGGGATAGGTGGCCCCACCCGGTGGACCCCCGGGACCCTTTCGGTGGTCCCGGTACAATACCGGTAACCCCCGAAACTTTCCCGGTGGCCGAAACTTGACTTCCTATATATAATTCTTCACCTCCGGACCATTCCGGAACTCCTCGTGACGTCCGGGATCTCATCCGGGACTCCGAACAACTTTCGGGTTTCCGCATACTCATATCTCTTCAACCCTAGCGTCACCGAACCTTAAGTGTGTAGACCCTACGGGTTCGGGAGACATGCAGACATGACCGAGACGCCTCTCCGGTCAATAACCAACAGCGGGATCTGGATACCCATGTTGGCTCCCACATGTTCCACGATGATCTCATCGGATGAACCATGATGTCGAGGATTCAATCAATCCCGTATACAATTCCCTTTGTCAATCCGGTATGTTACTTGCCCGAGATTCGATCGTCGGTATCCCAATACCTTGTTCAATCTCGTTACCGGCAAGTCTCTTTACTCGTACCGTAATGCATGATCCCGTGACTAACGCCTTAGTCACATTGAGCTCATTATGATGATGCATTACCGAGTGGGCCCAGAGATACCTCTCCGTCACACGGAGTGACAAATCCCAGTCTCGATCCGTGCCAACCCAACAGACACTTTCGGAGATACCCGTAGTGCACCTTTATAGTCACCCAGTTACGTTGTGACGTTTGGCACACCCAAAGCACTCCTACGGTATCCGGGAGTTGCACGATCTCATGGTCTAAGGAAAAGATACTTGACATTGGAAAAGCTCTAGCAAACGAAACTACACGATATTTTATGCTATGCTTAGGATTGGGTCTTGTCCATCACATCATTCTCCTAATGATGTGATCCCGTTATCAACGACATCCAATGTCCATAGTCAGGAAACCATGACTATCGGTTGATCAACGAGCTAGTCAACTAGAGGCTTACTAGGGACACGTTGTGGTCTATGTATTCACACATGTATTACGATTTCCGGATAACACAATTATAGCATGAACAATAGACAATTACCATGAACAAAGAAATATAATAATAACCATTTATTATTGCCTCTAGGGCATATTTCCAACAGGGCCTAGGGTTGTACAAGGTTAGTTTACAGAAGAAGGAAACTATACATCCGAAAGCCAATCTTGCCATCCATGCAAAGGACAGTCCTATCCGGACACGGGGGAAGGTCTTCTACCTTGTATCTTCACGACCCATCAGTCCGGCCCATATCACACAGCCCGGACACCCGAGGACCCCTTAATCCAGGACTCCCTCAATAGTGCAACATATTTGTGGCACTGTCGTTTAGGTCATATTGGTGTAAAGCACATGAAGAAACTCCGTGCTGATGGGCTTTTGGAATCACTTGATTATGAATCACTTGATGCTTGCGAACCATGCCTCATGGGCAAGATGACTAAGACTCCGTTCTCCGGAACAATGGAGCGAGCCACTGACTTATTGGAAATAATACATACCGATGTATGCAGTCCGATGAGTGTTGAGGCTCGTGGCGGGTATCATTATTTTCTGAACTTCACAGATAATTTGAGCAGACATGGGTATATCTACTTAATGAAACACAAGTCTGAAACATTTGAAAAGTTCAAAGAATTTCAGAGTGAAGTGTAGAATCATCGTAACAAGAAAATAAGGTTTCTGCGATCTGATCGCAGAGGCGAATATTTGAGTTACTTGTTTGGCCTTCATTTAAAACAATGTGGAATAGTTTCAGAACTCACGCCACCTGGAACACCACAACGTAGTGGTGTGTCCGAATGTCGTAATCGTACTTTATTAGATATGGTGCGATCTATGATGTCTCTTACCGATTTACCACTATCATTTTGGGTTATGCATTAGAGACAGCTGCATTCACGTTAAATAGGGCACCATCTAAATCCATTGAGACGACACCGTATGAACTATGGTTTGGTAAGAAACCTAAGCTATCGTTTCTTAAAGTTTGGGGTTGCGATTCTTATGTGAAAAAGCTTCAGCCTGATAAGCTTGAACCCAAATCGGAGAAGTGCATCTTCATAGGATACCCAAAAGAAACTATTGGGTACACCTTCTATCACAGATCCGAAGGCAAGATTTTTGTTGCTAAGAATGGATCCTTTCTAGAGAAGGAGTTTCTCTTGAAAGAAGTGACTGGGAGGAAAGTAGAACTTGATGAGGTAGGTGTACCTTCTCTCGAATTGGAAAGTAGCTCATCACAGAAAACCGTTCCCGTGATGCCTACACCAACTAGTGAGGAAGTTAATGATGATGATCATGAAACTTCAGATCAAGTTACTACCAAACCTCGTAGGTCAACCAGAGTACGTTCCACACCAGAGTGGTATGGTAATCCTGTTATGGAAGTCATGCATGTTACTAGACCATGACAAACCTACGAACTATGAGGAAGCGATGATGAGCCCAGATTCCACAAAATGGCTTGAGGCCATGAAATCTGAGATGGGATCCATGTATGAGAACAAAGTATGGACTTTGGTTGACTTGCCCGATGATCGGCAAGCCATAGAAAATAAATGGATCTTCAAGAAGAAGACTGACGCTGATGGTAATGTTACTGTTTACAAAGCTCGAGTTGTTGCGAAAGGTTTTCGACAAGTTCAAGGAGTTGACTACGATGAGACCTTCTCACATGTAGCGATGCTTAAGTCTGTACAAATGTTAGCAATTGCCACATTTATGATTATGAAATTTGGCAAATGGATGTCAAAACAGCATTCCTTAATGGATTTCTTAAAGAAGGGTTGTATATGGTGCAACCAGAAGGTTTTGTCGATCCTAAAGGTGCTAACGAAGTGTGCAAGCTCCAGCGATCCATTTATGGACTGGTGCAAGCCACTCGGAGTTGGAATATACGCTTTGATAGTGTGATCAAAGCATATGGTTTTATACAGACCTTTGGAGAAGCCTCTATTTACAAGAACGTGAGTGGGAGCTCTGTAGCATTTCTAATATTATATGTGGATGACATATTATTGATTGGAAATGATATAGAATTTCTGGATAGCATAAAAGGACACTTGAATAAGAATTTTTCAATGCAAGACCTCGGTGAAGCTGCTTATATATATATTGGGCATCAAGATCTATAGAGATAGATCAAGATGCTTAATTGGACTTTCACAAAACACATACCTTGATAAAGTTTTGAAGAAGTTCAAAATGGATCAGTCAAAGAAATGGTTCTTGCCTGTGTTATAAGGTGTGAAGTTGAGTCAGACTCAATGCTCGACGACGGCAGAAGATAGAGAGAGAATGAAAGTCATTCCCTATGCCTCAGCCATAGGTTCTATAAAGTATGACATGCTGTGTAACAAACCTGTTGTGTACCTTGCCATGAATTTAGCAAGGGGGTACAATAGTGATCCAGGAGTAGATCACTAGACAACGGTCAAAATTATCCTTAGAGGACTAAGGAAATATTTCTCTGTTATGGAGGTGATAAAGAGTTCGTCGTAAAGAGTTACGTCGATGCAAGCTTTCACACCGATCTAGATGACTTTGAATCTCAATCTGGATATGTATTGAAAGTGGGAGCAATTAGCTAGAGTAGCTCCATACAAAGCATTGTAGACATAGAAATTTGCAAAATACATACGGATATGAATGTGCCAGACCCGTTGACTAAACCTCTCTCACAAGCAAAACATAATCACACCTTAGTACTCTTTGGGTGTTAATCACATAGCGATGTGAACTAGATTATTGACTCTAGTAAACCCTTTGTGTGTTGGTCACATGGCGATGTGAACTATGGGTGTTGATCACATAAAGATGTGAACTATTGGTGTTAAATCACATGGCGATGTGAACTAGATTACTGACTCTAGTGCAAGTGCGAGACTGAAGGAAATATGCCCTAGAGGCAATAATAAAGTTGTTATTTTATATTTACTTATATCATGATAAATGTTTATTATTCATGCTAGAATTCTATTAACTGGAAACTTGATACATGTGTGGATACATAGACAAAACACAGTGTCCCTAGTAAGCCTCTACTAGACTAGCTCGTTAATCAAAGATGGTTAAGTTTCCTACCATAGAGATGTGTTGTCATTTGATGAACGGGATCATATCATTAGGAGAATGATGTGATGGACTGATACGTCTCCAACGTATCTATAATTTTGATTGTTCCATGTTGTTATATTATTAATCTTGGATGTTTTATAATCATTTATAGTCATTTTTGGTACTAACCTATTGACATAGTGCCAAGTGCCAGTTGCTGTTTTCTGCATGTTTTTTTACATCGCAGGAAACCAATACCAAACGGAGTCCAAATGCAACGAAACTTTATGAAGATTTTTTTGGAACAGAAGACACCTAATGGGCCAAGGCGGCACCTGGGGGTGCTCCGAGGAGAGCACAACCTACCAGGGCGCGCCAGAAGGCCCAGGCGCGCCCTGGTGGGTTGTGCCCACCTCGGGTGCCCCCCCGACCGCCCCTTTGCTCTATAAATACCCCAATATTCGAGAAACCCTAGGGGAGTCGAAAAAATCAATTCCAGCCTCCACAGAGTCTAGAACCACCAAATCCAATCTAGACACCATCACAGATGGGGTTTACCACCTCCATTGGTGCCTCTCCGATGATGCGTGAGTAGTTCTTTGTAGACCTTCGGGTCTGTAGTTAGTAGCTAGATGGCTTCCTCTCTCTCGCTGAATTCTCAATACAATGGTCTCTTGGAGATTCATATGATGTAACTCTTTTTGCGGTGTGTTTGTTGGGATCGGATGAACTTTGAGTTATGATCAGATCTATCTTTTTATATCCATGAAAGTATTTGAGTTTCTTTGATCTCTTTTATGCATGATTTCTTATAGCCTTGTATTTCTTCTCTGATATTTGGGTTTCGTTTGGCCAACTTGATCTACTTATCTTGCAATGGGAAGAGGTGCTTTGTAGTGGGTTCGATCTTACGGTGCTTGATCCCAGTGACAGAAGGGGAACCGACACGTATGTATCGTTGCTACCAAGGATAAAACGAGGGGTCTATCTCTACATAGATAGATCTTGTCTACATCATGTCATCATTCTTATTGCATTACTCTGTTTCTCCATGAACTTAATACACTAGATGCATGCTGGATAGCGGTCGATGTGTGGAGTAATAGTAGTAGATGCAGGCAGGAGTCGGTCTACTAATCTTGGACGTCATGCCTATGTAATGATCATTGCCTGGATATCATCATGATTATTTGAAGTTCTATCAATTGCCCAACAGTAATTCGTTTACCCACCATTTGCTATTTTTCTTGAGAGAAGCCACTAGTGAAACCTACGGCCCCCGAGTCTCTTTCTCATATTATTTGCCTTTGCGATCTACTTTTCCTTTGCTTTTTTTAGATCTACTAAACCAAAAATAAAAAAATACCTTGCTGCATTTTATTCTTATTTATTTTATTTGGCATTCGATCTATCAATCTACTACAATTTTATTCATGTCTGTTACCCATCTTGGGGCGCCGCTACCCGAAAGGGATTGACAACCCCTTTTACACGTCGGGTTGCGAGTAGTTGTTATTTGTGTGCAGGTGCTGTTTACGCTGTGTTGCTTGGTTCTCCTACTGGTTCGATAACCTTGGTCTCATAACTGAGGGAAATACCTAGCGCTGTTGTGCTGCATCATCCCTTCCTCTTTGGGGAAATAATGACGTAGCTTCAAGCCGCATCATGGACATGACCCATCTGTTAGCTTAGCATAATGATCGTTAAGTTTTATTGCTATTGCTTTCTTCATGACTTATACATATTCCTTTGACTATGAGATTATGCAACTCCCGAATACCGGAGGAATACCTTGTGTGCTATCAAACGTCACAACGTAACTGGGTGATCATGAAGATGCTCTACAGGTATCTCCAAAAGTGTTTGTTGGGTTGGCATAGATCGAGATTAGGATTTGTCACTCCGAGTATCGGAGAGGTATCTCTGGGCCTTCTCGGTAATACACATCATGGTAAGCCTTGCAAGCAATGTGACTAATGAGTTAGTTGTGGGATGATGTATTACGGAACGAGTAAAGAGACTTGCCGGTAACGAGATTGAACTAGGTATGACGATACCGATGTTCGAATCTCGGGCAAGTAACATACCGATGACAAAGGGAATGACTTATGTTGTCATTATGGTTTGACCGATAAAGATCTTCATAGAATACGTGGGAACCAATATGAGCATCCAAGTTCCGCTCTTGGTTACTGACCAGAGATGTATCTCGGTCATGACTACATAGTTCTCGAACCCGTAGGGTCCGCACGCTTAACGTTCGATGAAGTTTTGTGTTATGAGTTATGTGTTTTGGTGACCGAAGATTGTTCGGAGTCCCGGATGAGATCATGGACACGACGAGGAGTCTCGAAACGGTCGAGGGGTAAAGATTGATATATTGGAAGATAGTATTCAGACATCGGAATGGTTTCGCAGTGGTTTGGGTATTTTTCGGAGTACCGAGGGGTTACCGGAACCCCCCGGGGAAGTATTGGGCCTACATGGGCCATAGGGGAGAGGGAAGGCAGCCCACAAGGGGTGGCCGCGCCCCCCTCCCATGGGGAGTCCGAATTGGACTAGGGGAGGGGGCGCGCCCCCCTTTCCTTCTCCTCTTCCCTCTCCCTTCCCCTTTCCCCCTTCGTAGGAAAGGAAGGGGGGCGAATAGGACTTGGAGTCCTATTCTGTTTTCCCCATGGCGCGCCCCCTCTAGGCCGTCGGCCTCCTCCCCTCCTCCTTTATATACGGGGGCAGGGGGCACCCCAAAGAACATCAATTGTTCTTAGCCGTGTGCGGTGCCCCCGTCCACAGTTTACTCCTCCGGTCATAGCATCGTAGTGCTTAGGCGAAGCCCTGCGCGGATCACATCACCATCGCCGTCACCACGTCATCGTGCTGACGAAACTCTCCCTCGACCCTCTGCTGGATCAAGAGTTAGTGGGACGTCATCGATCTGAACGTGTGCTAAACTCAGAGGTATCGTACGTTCGATACTTGATAGGTTGGATCGTGAAGACGTTCGACTACATCAACCGCGTTAAACTAACACTTTTGCTTTCAGTCTATGAGGGTACATGGACACACTCTCCCCCTCTCATTGCTATGCATCTCCTAGATAGATCTTGCGTGATCGTAGTAAATTTTTTGAAATTGCATGCTACGTTCCCCAACAGCTACCTCCATCGATGACTACCTTTCAGTTTTTGTCCTTGATCTTGCAAATGGATTGGAACACATATTTTTGCTGGACATTCTCAACAATAGGAGCATCATCATGAGCCACTTTGCGAACCATGAGATTAACACCATCTCCTCCATCTGAACTCAGAGGTGCTCCGGTCTCAAAAGTATAATACTCTGCATCTTTCTTCTCAGATTCAAATTTGTCACTTGAGTCATCGGTGACATGTCCATCATTTGTGAGCGGCACCTTCTTCAAATTAGGACAATCCTTCTTGAAGTGACCTCTACCCTTGCATGTGTGGCACTAAATATTACTAATGCGAGTGACAGGAGTATTGGAAGATTCAGCCATTGATGCATTAGCTTCTTTTGCAGTCATCTTGTTGTGTGAGCGAAAATTTGCAGCAACGCTTCCATCTACTTCTCACTGAACTGAACCTCTCCAAGTGCTTGATGTATATGTTCGGCTACAATTTTGATGATGCTTCAGCTGCTGCTCTACATGAATAGCTTGATGCACAAGTTCCTGCAAATCTTGATATGTAACCATCTCTATCCATTCTTGCACATGTTCATTCGCCCATGAAAGAATCTTGACATTGTGTCCTCCTCTGGCTTATTCACCATTGCCCTAATCATCAAAATCTCCATCCCTTTATAGTACTCATCAACACTAGAGTTACCTTGGCACAACCGTTGGAGTCGATTGTACAAGGTTCTTGTGAAATGTTCAGGAACAAAACGCTCCCGTAACAGATTTTCATTTGCACCCATGTCCCCGGACGACCTCCAGCGTACGACACAATTGGTTCCACCAAATCAAAGCATATCCGATAACTCAATGGATGCATATTGTACCTTCTTCTCCTCTATATAGTGATGGCTATCAAAGATCTGATCCACGCGCATCTCCCACTCCAAATAATCATCGGGCTTGGTTTTCCCATTGAACGATGGTATGCTAAGTTTGAATTTACAAATCCCATAATTTTCATGGTCATGATGATCACGCCCATGACCTCTTCCTCCCATGACAAAGCCTTCTTGGCCTTCTCTGCGACGATCATGATGAGCACGTTGTGGTCGAGGCTCGTAGTAGTTTTGAGCATCACCGGAGTGGTCGCTCCAATGCTCTCCATGGTAGTCCTATTGTATGGGGAGTTTCCGATGTCGACCCCATGTAGCAAGCTGATGACCCACAAGTATAGGGGGTCAATCATAGTCCTTTCAATAAGTAAGAGTGTCGAACCCAACAAGGAGCAGAAGAAAATGACAAGCGGTTTTCAGCAAGGTATTCTCTGCCAACACTGAAATTGTAAGTAGCAAGTAGTTTGATAGCAAGGTAATTTATAATGAGCAAGTAACGGTAACGGCAAATAGTATGCAGCAAGGTAGCCCAATCCTTTTGTGGCAAAGGACAGGCCAATATGGTCTCTTATGATAAGCAAAGCATTCTTGAGCGTACACAGGAATTTCATCTAGTCACTTTCATCATGTTGGTTTGATTCGTGTTCGCTACTTTGATAATTTGATATGTGGGTGGACCGGTGCTTAGGTGTTGTTCTTACTTGAAAAAACCTCCTACTTATGATTAATCCCATCACAAGCATCCGCAACTACGAGAAAAGTATTAAGATAAAATCTAACCATAGCATTAAAATTTTGGATCCAAATCAGTCCCTTACGAAGTAGCGCATAAACTAGGGTTTAAGCTTCTGTCACTGTCGCAACCCATCATCAAATAACCACTCCACAATGCATTCCCTTAGGCCCAAATATGATGAAGTGTCATGTAGTCGATGTTCACATGACACCACTAAGGGAATCACAACACACATACCATCAAAATATCGAACACATATCAAGTTCACATGATTACTTGCAACAAGATTTCTCCCGTGACCTCAAGAACAGAAGTAACTACTCACAAATGATAATCATGCTCAAGATCAGTGGGGTATTAAATAGCATAATGGATCTGAACATATAATCTTCCACCAAATAAACCATATAGTAATCAACTACAAGATGTAATCAACACTACTAGTCACCCACAAGCACCAATCTAAAGTTCCGGTATAAAGATTGAACATAAGAGATGAACTAGGGTTTGAGAGGAGATGGTGCTGTTGAAGATGTCGATGGACATTGCCCTCCCAAAAGGGAGAGTTGTTGGTGATGATGATGATGATGATTCCCCCCACCTGGAGTGTCGTGGAATTGTTGTTGGAAATATGCCCTAGAGGCAATAATAAAATGGTTATTACTGTATTTCCTTGTTCATGGTAATTGTCTGTTGTTCATGCTATAATTGTATTAACTGGAAACCGTAATACATGTGTGAATACATAGACCACAACATGTCCCTAGTAAGCCTCTAGTTGACTAGCTCGTTGATCAATAGATGGTTATGGTTTCCTGAACATGGACATTGGATGTCATTGATAACGGGATCACATCATTAGGAGAATGATGTGATGGACAAGACCCAATCCTAGGCATAGCACAAGATTGTGTAGTTCGTTTGCTAAGAGCTTTTCTAATGTCAAGTATCGTTTCCTTAGACCATGAGATTGTGCAACTCCCGGATACCGTAGGAATGCTTTGGGTGTACCAAACGTCACAACGTAACTGGGAGGCTATAAAGGTGCACTACGGGTATCTCCGAAAGTGTCTGTTGGGTTGGCACGAATCGAGAGTGGGATTTGTCACTCCGTATGACGGAGAGGTATCTCTAGGCCCACTCGGTAATGCATCATCATAATGAGCTCAATGTGACCAAGTGTTTGGTCACGGGATCATGCATTACGGTACGAGTAAAGTGACTTGCCGGTAACGAGATTGAACAAGGTATTGGGATACCGACGATCGAATCTCGGGCAAGTAACGTACCGATTGACAAAGGGAATTGTAAACGGGATTGATTGAATCCTCGACATCGTGGTTCATCCGATGAGATCATCATGGAACATGTGGGAGCCAACATGGGTATCCAGATCCCGCTGTTGGTTATTGACCGGAGAGTCGTCTCGGTCATGTCTGCATGTCTCCCGAACCCGTAGGGTCTACACACTTAAGGTTCGGTGACGCTAGGGTTGTAGAGATATTAGTATGCGGTAACCCGAAAGTTGTTCGGAGTCCCGGATGAGATCCCGGACATCACGAGGAGTTCCAGAATGGTCCGGAGGTAAAGATTTGTATATAGGAAGTCCAGTTTCGGCCATCGGGAAAGTTTCGGGGGTCACCGGTATTGTACCGGGACCACCGGAAGGGTCCCGGGGGTCCATCGGGTGGGGCCACCTATCCCGGAGGGCCCCATGGGCTGAATTGGGAGGGGAACCAGCCCCTGGTGGGCTGGTGCGCCCCCTTTGGGCCCCCCTGCGCCTAGGGTTGGAAACCCTAGGGGTGGGGGCGCCCCACTTGGCTTGGGGGGCAAGCCACCCCCTTGGCCGCCGCCCCCCTTGGAGATTGGATCTCCTAGGGCCGGCGGCCCCCCCCAGGGGCCCTATATAAAGAGGGGGGAGGGAGGGCAGCCGCACCCCAAGCCCTGGCGCCTCCCTCTCCCTCCCGTGATACATCTCCCTCCTCCCGCAGCGCTTGGCGAAGCCCTGTTGGAATCCCGCTACTTCCACCACCACGCCGTCGTGCTGCTGGATCTCCATCAACCTCTCCTCCCCCCTTGCTGGATCAAGAAGGAGGAGACGTCGTTGCAACCGTACGTGTGTTGAACGCGGAGGTGCCGTCCGTTCGGCGCTAGGATCATCGGTGATTTGGATCACGACGAGTACGACTCCATCAACCCCGTTTTCTTGAACGCTTCCGCTCGCGATCTACAAGGGTATGTAGATGCACTCCTTCCCTCTCGTTGCTAGTAAACTCCATAGATTGATCTTGGTGATGCATAGAAAATTTCGAATTTCTGCTACGTTCCCCAACAGTGGCATCATAAGCCAGGTTTATGCGTAGATTCTATGCACGAGTAGAACACAAAGTAGTTGTGGGCGATGATTTGTTCAATTTGCTTACCGTTACTAGTCTTATCTTGATACGGCGGCATTATGCGATGAAGCGGCCTGGACCGACCTTACACGTACACTTACGTGAGACAGGTTCCACCGACTGACATGCACTTGATGCATAAGGTGGCTAGCGGGTGTCTGTCTCTCCCACTTTAGTCGGATCGGATTCGATGAAGAGGGTCCTTATGAAGGGTAAATAGCAATTGGCATATCACCGTTGTCGCTTTTGCGTAGGTAAGAAACGTTCTTGCTAGAAACCCATAGCAGCCACGTAAAACATGCAACAACAATTAGAGGACGTCTAACTTGTTTTTGCAGGGTATGCTATGTGATGTGATATGGCCAAAAGGATGTGATGAATTATATATGTGATGTATGAGATTGATCATGTTCTTGTAATAGGAATCACGACTTGCATGTCGATGAGTATGACAACCGGCAGGAGCCATAGGAGTTGTCTTAATTTATTGTATGACCTCCGTGTCAATGAAAACGCCATGTAATTACTTTACTTTATTGCTAACCGTTAGCCATAGTAGTAGAAGTAATAGTTGGCGAGACAACTTCATGAAGACATGATGATGGAGATCATTGTGTCATGCCGGTGACGAAGGTGATCATGCCGCGCCTCGAAGATGGAGATCAAAAGGCGCAAGATGATATTGGCCATATCATGTCACTTTATGATTTGCATGTGATGTTTGTCATGTTTACATCTTATTTGCTTAGAACGACGGTAGCATAAATAAGATGATCCCTCACTAAAATTTCAAGAGATGTGTTCCCCCTAACTGTGCACCGTTGCGAAGGTTCGTTGTTTCGAAGCACCACGTGATGATTGGGTGTGATAGATTCTAACGTTCGCATACAACGGGTGTAAGCCAGATTTACACATGCGAAACACTTAGGTTGACTTGACGAGCCTAGCATGTACAGACATGGCCTCGGAACACAAGAGACCGAAAGGTCGAACATGAGTCGTATAGTAGATACGATCAACATGGAGATGTTCATCGATGATGACTAGTCCGTCTCACGTGATGATCGGACACGGCCTAGTTGACTCGGATCATGTATCACTTAGATGACTAGAGGGATGTCTATCTGAGTGGGAGTTCATTAAATAATTTGATTAGATGAACTTAATTATCATGAACATAGTCAAAAGGTCTTTGCAAATTATGTCGTAGCTTACGCTTTAGTTCTACTAAGATATGTTCCTAGAGAAAATTTAGTTGAAAGTTGATAGTAGCAATTATGCGGACTGGGTCCGTAAACTGAGGATTGTCCTCATTGCTGCACAGAAGGCTTATGTCCTTAATGCACCGCTCGGTGTGCTGAACCTCGAGCGTCGTTTGTGGATGTTGCGAACATCTGACATACACGTTTTGATGACTACGTGATAGTTCAGTGCGTAATGTTGAACGGTTTAGAATTGAGGCACCGAAGACATTTTGAAACGTCACAGAACATATGAGATGTTCCAAGAGCTGAAATTGGGATTTTAGGCTCGTGCCCACGTCAAGAGGTATGAGACCTGTGACAAGTTTCTTAAGCCTGCAAACTAAGGGAGAAAAGCTCAACCGTTGAGCATGTGCTCAGATTGTCTGAGTACTACAATCGCTTGAATCGAGTGGGAGTTAATCTTCCAGATGAGATAGTGATGGTTCTCCATAGTCACTGCCACCAAGCTATTAGAGCTTCGTGATGAACTATAACATATCAGGGATAGACATGATGATCCTTGAGCAACTCGCGATGTTTGACACCGCGAAAGTAGAAATCAAGTAGGAGCATCAATTGTTGATGGTCAGTAAAACCACTAGTTTCAAGAAGGGCACGGGCAACAAGGGATACTTCATGAAACGGCAAATCAGTTGCTGCTCTAGTGAAGAAACCCAAGGTTGAACCCAAACCCGAGACTAAGTGCTTCTGTAATGAGGGGAACGGTCACTGAAGCAGAACTACCCTAGATACTTCGTAGATGAGAAGGCTGGTAAGGTCGACAGAAGTATATTGGATATACATTATATTAATGTGTACTTTAGTAGTACTCCTAGTAGCACCAGGGTATTAGATACTGGTTCGGTTGCTAAGTGTTAGTAACTCGAAATAAAAGCTGCGGAATAAACGGAGACTAGCTAAAGGTGAGATGACGATATGTGTTGGAAGTGTTTCCAAGGTTGATGTGATCAAGCATTGCATGCTCCCTCTACCATCGAGATTGGTGTTAAACCTAAATAATTGTTATTTGGTTTTTGCGTTGAGCATAGACATGATTGGATTATGTTTATCGCAATATGGTTATTCATTTAAGGAGAATAATGGTTACTCTTTTTATTTGAATAATACCTTCAATGGTCTTGCACCTAAAATGAATGGTTTATTGAATCTCGATCGTAATGATACACATGTTCATGCCAAAAAGATATAAGATAGTAATGATGGTACCACATACATGTGGCACTGCCACTTGAGTCATATTGGAATAAAACGCATGAAGAAGCTCCATGTTGATGGATCTTTGGACTCACTCGTTTTTGAAAAGATTGAGACATGCGAACCATGTCTATTGGTAGATATGCATGAAGAAACTCCATACAGATGGATCGTTTGGACTCACTTGATTTTGAATCACTTGAGACATGCAAATCATAACACATTGGCAAGATGACTGAAAGGCCTCGTTTTCAGTGAGATGAAACAAGAGAGCAACTTGTTGGAAGTAATACATTTGATGTGTGCAGTCCAATGAGTGCTGAGGCACGCAGTGGATATCGTTATGTTCTTACTTCACAGATGATTTGAGTAGATGCTAAGAATATTTACTTGATGAAACACAAGTCTGAATTATTGAAAGGTTCAAGTAATTTTAGAGTGAAGTTGAAGATCGTCGTGACAAGAGGATAAAATGTCTATGATATGATCATAGAGATATCTGAGTTACGAGTTTGGCACACAATTAAGATATTGTGGAAATTGTTTCACAAGTAATACCGCCTGGAACACCATAGTGTGATGGTGTGTCCGAACATCATAATTGCACCCTATTGGATATGGTGCATACCATGATGTCTCTTATCGAATTACACTATCGTTTATGGGTTAGGCATTAGAGACAACCGCATTCACTTTAAATAGGGCACCATGCAATTCCGTTGAGACGACACCGTATGAACTATGGTTTAGAGAAACCTAAGCTGTCGTTTCTTAAAAGTTTGGGGCTGCGACGCTTATGTGGAAAAGTTTCAGGCTGATAAGCTCGAACCCAAAGCGGATAAATGCATCTTCATAGAATACCCAAAACAGTTGGGTATATCTCCTATTTCAGATCCGGAAGCAAAGTGATTGTTTTTAGAAACGGGTCCTTTCTCGAGGAAAAGTTTCTCTCAAAAGAATTGAGTGGGAGGATGGTGGAGACTTGATGAGGTTATTGAACCATGACTTCAACTAGTGTGTAGCAGGGCATAGGAAGTTGTTCCTGTGGCACCTACACCAATTGAAGTGGAATCTTATGATAGTGATCATGAAACTTCGGATCAAGTCACTACCAAACCTCGTAGGACGACAAGGATGCATGCTACTTCAGAGTGGTACGTCATCCTGTCTTGGAAGTCATGTTGCTAGACAAAAATGAACCTACGAGCTATGGAGAAGCGACGATGGGCCCGGATTCCGACGAATGGCTCGAGGCCATAAAATCCGAGAAAGGATCCATGTATAAAAACAAAGTGTAGACTTTGGAAGAACTACTTGATGGTCGTAAGGCTGTTGGGTGCAGATGGATTTTAAAAGGAAGACAGACAATGATGGTAAGTGTCACCATTAAGAAAGCTCGACTTGTCGTTAAGATGTTTTCCGGCAAGTTCAAGGAGTTGACTGCGATGAGACTTTCTCACTCGTAGCGATGCTAAGAGTCTGTTAGAATTATGTTAGCAGTTACTGCATTATTTATGAAATCTTGCAGATAGGATGTCAAAACATTGTTTCCTCGACGATTTTCTTGAGGAAAGGTTGTATGTGATACAACCAGAAGGTTTTGTCAATCCTGAAAGATGCTAACAAGTATGCAAAGCTCCAGCAATCCTTCTAAGGACTGGAGTAAGCATCTCAGAGTTGGAATGTACGCTTTGATGAGATGATCAAAGATTTTGGGTTTTTACAAAGTTTATGAGAAACTTGTATTTCCAAAGAAGTGAGTGGGAGCACTATAGAATTTTTGATGAGTATATGTTGTTAACATATTGTTGATCAGAAATGATGTAGAATTTCTGGAAAGCATACAGGGTTATTTGAAAAGTGTTTTTCAATGGAAAACCTGGATTAAGCTACTTGAACATTGAGCATCAAGATCTATAAGGATAGATAAAAAACGCTTAATAGTACTTTCAAATGAATACATATCGTGACAAGATTTTGAAGGAGTTCAAAATAGATCAGCAAAGAAGTTCTTGGATGTGTTACAAGGTGTGAGTATTGAGTAAGACTCAAGACCTGACCACGGCAGAAGAGAGAGAAAGGACGAAGGTCGTCCCCTACGCTTTAGACGTAGGCTCTACAGTATGCTATGTTGTGTACCGCACCTGAAGTGTGCCTTGCCATGAGTTAGTCAAGGGGTACAATAGTGATCCGGGAATGGATCACATGACAGCGGTCGAACTTGTCCTTAGTATCTAGTGGACTAAGGAATTTTCTCGATTATGGAGGTGGTAAAAGAGTTCGTCGTAAAGGGTTACGTCGATGCAAACTTTGACACTAATCCGGATGACTCTGAGTAGTAAACCGGATTCGTATAGTAGAGCAGTTATTTGGAATAGTTCCAAGTAGCGCGTGGTAGCTACATCTACAAGATGACATAGAGATTTGTAAAGCACACACGGATCTGAATGTTGCAGACCCGTTGACTAAAACCTCTCTCGTAAGCATAACATGATCAAACCCTAGAACTCATTGAGTATTAATCACATGGTGATGTGGACTAGATTATTGACTCTAGTAAACTCTTGGGTATTAGTCACATGGTGATGTGAACTTTGAGTGTTAATCACATGGTGATGTGAACTAGATTATTGACTCTAGTGCAAGTGGGAGATTGTTGGAAATATGCCCTAGAGGCACTAATAAAATGGTTATTATTGTATTTCCTTGTTCATGATAATTGTCTGTTGTTCATGCTATAATTGTATTAACTGGAAACTGTAATACATGTGTGAATACATAGACCACAACATGTCCCTAGTAAGCCTCTAGTTGACTAGCTCGTTGATCAATAGATGGTTATGGTTTCCTGACCATGGACATTGGATGTCATTGATAATGGGATCACATCATTAGGAGAATGATGTGATGGACAAGACCCAATCCTAAGCATAGCACAAGATCGTGTAGTTCGTTTGCTAAGAGCTTTTCTAATGTCAAGTATCGTTTCCTTAGACCATGAGATTGTGCAACTCCCGGATACCGTAGGAATGCTTTGGGTGTACCAAACGTCACAACGTAACTGGGTGGCTATAAAGGTGCACTACGGGTATCTCCGAAAGTGTCTGTTGGGTTGGCACGAATCGAGACTGGGATTTGTCACTCCGTATGACGGAGAGGTATCTCTGGGCCCACTCGGTAATGCATCATCATAATGAGCTCAATGTGACCAAGTGTTTGGTCACGGGATCATGCATTACGGTACGAGTAAAGTGACTTGCCGGTAACGAGATTGAACAAGGTATTGGGATACCGACGATCGAATCTCGGGCAAGTAACGTACCGATTGACAAAGGGAATTGTATACAGGATTGATTGAATCCTCGACATCGTGGTTCATCCGATGAGATCATCGTGGAACATGTGGGAGCCAACATGGGTATCCAGATCCCGCTGTTGGTTATTGACCGGAGAGTCGTCTCGGTCATGTCTGCATGTCTCCCGAACCCGTAGGGTCTACACACTTAAGGTTCGGTGACGCTAGGGTTGTAGAGATATTAGTATGCGGTAACCCGAAAGTTGTTCGGAGTCCCGGATGAGATCTCGGACATCACGAGGAGTTCTGGAATGGTCCGGAGGTAAAGATTTGTATATAGGAAGTCCAGTTTCGGCCACCTGGAAAGTTTCGGGGGTCACCGGTATTGTACTGGGACCACCGGAAGGGTCCCGGGGGTCCACCGGGTGGGGCCACCTATCCCGGAGGGCCCCATGGGCTGAAGTGGGAGGGGAACCAGCCCCTGGTGGGCTGGTGCGCCCCCCTTGGGCCTCCCCCTGCGCCTAGGGTTGGAAACCCTAGGGGTGGGGGGCGCCCCACTTGGCTTGGGGGGCAAGCCACCCCCTTGGCCGCCGCCCCCCTTGGAGATTGAATCTCCTAGGGCCGGCGCCCCCCAGGGGCCCTATATAAAGAGGGGGGAGGGAGGGCAGCCGCACCCCAAGCCCTGGCGCCTCCCTCTCCCTCCCGTGACACATCTCCCTCCTCCCGCAGCGCTTGGCGAAGCCCTGTTGGAATCCCGCTACTTCCACCACCACGCCGTCGTGCTGCTGGATCTCCATCAACCTCTCCTCCCCCCTTGCTGGATCAAGAAGGAGGAGACGTCGCTGCAACCGTACGTGTGTTGAACGCAGAGGTGCCGTCCGTTCGGTGCTAGGATCATCGGTGATTTGGATCACGACGAGTACGACTCCATCAACCCCGTTCTCTTGAACGCTTCCGCTCGTGATCTACAAGGGTATGTAGATGCACTCCTTCCCTCTCGTTGCTAGTAAACTCCATAGATTGATCTTGGTGATGTGTAGAAAATTTCGAATTTCTGCTACGTTCCCCAACAATTGTCACGGCAGATGTCCTAGTGTGAGGACTTAGTCGTGAGGCCAACGCATCTACGCGGTAGCTTGAAGGGGTTGATCGGAATCGAGAGACGCAACACGCAAGACAAAGATTTAGACAGCTTCGGGCCCCGGGAAACATCATTCGGTAACAACCCTACATGCTGTTTGTGGCTAGGTCTCATTATCATCATGAAGGAGTCGTCGTAAACCGGCTCTCCAAGTTATGTCTAGCCCTAAGATTATTTTCTCCTCCCCCCTCTTGGGGTGCCCTGCCCCTCCTTATATAAGTTGAAGGGGCGGGTTACATGTAGAGTCCAACTCAGATTAAGACTTCAACTATTTTGACTTCTCTTCATGGGCTTCTTAACATCTTGGGCTTCTTAACGTCTCGGGCTTGTTAACCCGAGGCGACTCTGTCTGCCGGGTTATGATTGTCTGCCGGGTTATGACTGTCTGTTGGGTTATGACTCTTTGCCGGGTTATGACTGTCTGCCAGGTTATGATCTGACTTAACACCGCCGGGTTATCATCTGACTTGACACCTGCCGGGTTATCATCTGACTTAACACCTGTCGGGTTATCATCTAACTTAACACCTGCCGGGTTATCAAGTCCCAATCGGGTCATACCACGGGGTATATCCCCGACATTAGCCCCCAGTTTAATTTGGATTTATCCATGTTAAACTGATCCTGATCAACCTTAAATCCTTGTCATTTCATTCTTCTAGAAAATCCGGGTCAATATGCCAGCTTCATAATCAATTTGCTGACATTGGTTTTTCACAGGGAAATATTATGAAGAATAATTCATTTGACTTAGCAACCAATGTGTCGTGGAATTGTCACGACAGATGTCCTTAGTGTGAGGACTTAGTCGCGAGGCCAACGCATTTGTGTGGTAGCTTGAGAGGGGTTGGGCGGAATCGAGAGACGCAACATAAGACAAGGATTTAGACAGCTTCGGGCCCCGGGAAACATCATCCGATAATAACCCTACATGCTGTTTGTGGCTAGATCTCATTATGATCATGAGGGAGTCGCACGTAAGCCGGCTCTTTATGTCTAGCCCTAGAGATTGTTTCTTCTTGTTTGTCCCTCTTTGGGGAGCCCTGCCCCTCCTTATATAAGTTGAAGGGGCGGTTTACATGTAGAGTCCTAGTAGGATTAGAACTAGCTTATTCTCTATTACAATCCGGATACAAGTCCGGGTCTTGATTCTTTGTAGGAGAATATTCCTTTATGCTTTCTCCTAAACCGGCCCACCATAGCATGAGCCGGCCTTCTGGGCCTTGGGCCTCGTCATCCATCTGACACACCTACCGGGTCACCAATGAACCGCCAACTCTGGGCGGGTTACTAGTCAGTCGCCAAGTCCGGCCGGGTCATACCGCGGGGTATATCCCCGACATTAGCCCCCAGTTTAGTTTGGATTTATCCATGTTAAACTGATCCTGTAAAGTAAACGCAAGAACAAACTTGATAGGTTGTGCTCCGGGTTAAATATTCTTATACGCCGGCACCTGATCATCTTTAAGTCCTTGTCATTTCCTTCTTGATACATGCCCATGAACTCATCGCAAATCTCCTTTAGTAGATACGTTCAAACTTTGCCAATGCAAAAAATCCGGGCACTTCTTCTGAAAAATCCGGGTCAACAGACCAACTTCATAATCAATTTGCTGACATTGTTTTCTTGTAGAAAAAATATTATAAAGAATAATCCATTTGAATCGGTTTCCAAAGCGTCGGCTTAATAAATATTGGTCTTGAAACACTCATCTGATTTTCAGTCAGCTTGAAGATGTAGAAACTTGCCAATTTATGATTACCAAAATTGCCGGGTTATAAATAGATGATGTCGAGTCATAATTGTTGCCGACGCCGGGTCATAATTATTGGTGACACCGGGTCATGATTGTTGCAGACACCGGGTCAATCTGGTCTGCTCAAAACTGAGAATTTGAAGATTTTTCTCCCTTATATGTATATCACCTGTAGCCCCCAAGTGCCAGGTTGTCATGCTTGCAGCAACCTGGGACTTGTAATTGCCTTATGCTCATAAAAAATTCAACCAGTGTAGCCCCCAAGGGCCGGGTCATTATGCAATAATGAGCAGGGACTTTTGCATATAATTCATTGATAATAACATCATATGATGTAATCTCCACCATGGGGCTTGAACCCACGTCCGCAAGTTTAAGAGCTTTGTACTCTATCAACCGAGTAGTAGACCTTTTCAATATAATGGATTTAAATCGTGTACCTTGAATTTTTAATAGGAGCAATTGGTAGCCCCCAAGGGCCGGCTCATTACAATGTGATGAGTCGGATCTTCAATAAAGTGAGCCAAAAAATGACTTTGCATTAGCCCCAAAGTGCCATGGTGCATGCTGGCAGTGACATGGGACTTACATATTTGATATAATCTCAATCTGAATAATGTAGCCCCCAAGTGCCAGGTCGTAAGCTTGCAGCGACTCGGGACTATTCCTTCCATTGTAGAATAAATCGTATATGTTGATAAAATAATAGCCATTGGGCCAAAGCGACTTTGAATACCTTATCTGTTGACAAGTAAATCCGGAGTTTAAATACCCGGCAGCTCTTGGCCGATGGTGATTTAATACGCCTCCATTGTAAGCCATAATTTTTATGACCCGGCGGCTTATAGCCTTTGAGAAAATCTAGAACGGATAATCATTTTGAAGCATCAATTTTAATGATGAGCTTGGACTTAAGCATTGATATAAGTCATATTTCTGCAAATCCTACACAGAGTTTAAACAACATATGCCCTGGCGACTTAACGTCAAAAGCCAGGGTGGGTAACCACCCAAATGTAGTCTTTATCCTGCACACAAGTAGATCACAAGAACCCTTGGCGGTTTACTGCAGGACGGGTCATAATATCTTACATATGACCACTGATGTGTAAAAAAGGAGTCACAAATAAGCCTGTTATGAATCATAATTTTGAAACATAATTATAATATCATACCTGTGATATTGAATTTGCACTGCCGGTTTATGTGACCTGCATAGTAAGGGTGATAACCCAAACTTTAGAAGCCAAGACTTCCAAATGTTTGATGATTGTCATATGATGGCGACTTATCATCCAAAGTCAAGCCGTGTTAAATTTAAACCACACTTATATTTAGATCCGGACAAAAGCCTCAAGACAAAAACAAATATTGTTTGCAAAAAACTTAAGCAAAATAGAAAGAAAATATTTGAGGCTTCTGATTCGAATACGATCAGTAAACCGGACCAAAGGGGTTAAGCTAGGATTCGAATACGATCATGTAGCCCCCGGTGGCTTTGGCGTTGCGCCGATCAAGAGGGTACCGACAGCTATGCTCTCTTTGGTTTGAATACGACCTATGTTTGAACAGGAAGCCCCCAAATGACCTTGAGAGTTTTTTAACGACTCTGATTCGAATACGATCAAAGTCGGACCCAAAAGGGGTTAAGCTATGATTTGAATACGATCAAGAAGCCCCCTAGCGAGTTTGGCATTGTGCCGATCATGAGGGTACCGACAGCTATGTTCTCTTTGGTTCGAATACGACCTATGTTTGAACAAGAAGCCCCCAAATGACCTATTTGTGAGCTGTGCTCGCTG
The DNA here is from genome assembly GCF_018294505.1 of Triticum aestivum. Taxonomy (NCBI): domain Eukaryota; kingdom Viridiplantae; phylum Streptophyta; class Magnoliopsida; order Poales; family Poaceae; genus Triticum; species Triticum aestivum. The sequence continues at coordinate 471,662,274 of NC_057814.1, read as the reverse complement.
GGTACCTATGTTTGAGTTGTGTTGTGTAACAGACTCTCTTTGGTCCCTTTAACCTGGGTAGTAAGCCCCCAAGTTTATTGTAAGCATGGCGTATAAGCCGGATCAAGAGGGATATTCACAGCTATGCTCGATGAGCAGGAAGCCCCCAAGTGATCAATAATATGATAAGCCAATAAGGCAGGATAACCCATGTTTGAACCGCGCTTTATGGTAGCAAATTCTCTTTGGCAACCTTTAATTTTTCCCGAAAACTCGAACTTTGCGAGAGATGATTCTTTTTGAACCGGATCTTTAACCCGGATATTTAAGAGCTTCAGAGCTTTGTGGGAGACAGATTTTCCCTTGAGCCGGATCTTGAATCTGATATTTTGGGAGCTTCAGTGAGACTAATTTCCCTTGAGCCGGATTTTATAACCAGCTACTGAGAGCTTCAATGCTTTGTGAAAAACAAATTTCTCTTGAACCGGATTTTGAACCGGAATCTTCATTTTGAGCCGGATGTTTTCTGGCGGCTTTTAAATTTTCACCAATATGGCGGCAGCCTCCGGGACCGGGTTATCTTTCCCTTCAATGTCATGGGGTTTTTCAATTTTGCTGAAACTGGCAAGATTTGCTGAGTTATGTCATTGTAGCCCCTGAGTCCTAAGGCGACTCGAGGAGTTGGCTTGAGATTCTCCATATTTGACCATAGCATAGGGTGTATATCATTGGTGTTGATAGCGCAATGTGAATCCACAGAAGGTTGAGGTGACTGCGGCGGGTTGTAAATGATCCGTATGAGCCGTGTCAGTAACTCGGCCAATGGTTCCTTCCAACTGGCTATTTGAAGTTAACCAAAACTGTAGTAGCAGCGACTTGCGTGCCTGCCCATTGAGCCATCCATTGCAGACGGCGGTTGATGATAATTTGCCTCCAATTTGAAAGAAAACCGGGCTACCCGAGCAGTGACTGGCTTTATACTCAATAAACAACTCATGCAGACAGTTGTGGACGGCGGCTGATAATATAGACCGGACCACATGGCGGTGGTTTGTATACGTCCATTGGACAGCTAGCATGAACGGGTGTGACCCTGATATGCTAATATAGATTGGTCCGCAAGAGCGGCAATTTAGGCGCTTCTATTGAGCGGCACGGCAAGAATAATCATCCGCGATATAACGCCATTTTGAAATAATTGTCATGCATATAAAAAAGATACAAACCAACGTAATTGTTCTTTGATAAAAAAATATGTGTCCAAACTAGATGTAGATGGATTTCACCTGATATGTTAGGCCGGAAATTATCCGTCACGGACTTGATGATCACCGGATGAAGCTGAAATCAATCACGGGTGAACCGGCCGCAGTGTGGTAAGCCGGTGCGGACAGGTGAGTCGGCCGTGACATTTGTAAGCCGGCACGAACAATGAGTCGGCCGCATGCGCGGACGGATGTAAACCGAATAGCGGGGGCGGCGATTTGCACGTGTATCCGTCGAGCAGCATGGCCCGGAGGAACGTCAGTGCAAAATTATGCTGGCACGCGCTCCATGTCTGCGGTATAACAATAACTTTGTCATAAATAATTATCCTGTATAAAAACATTGCAGACCACGGCAAAGATAAATTGTTCTTTGATAAAAAAGATAAGTGTTAAAAATAGACTCAGATGAATATCACCTGATTTGTCCGGACGACAAATGATCTGTGCGCAGGCTAGAATTTGATCGGACCAAATATCAGTGTAGATGTGCCAGTATTTTAGTCTTCATAGAGTACTACCAGTACACCTAATTGATTCCTTGACTGTGTGATCCTTCTAGCGCCATGTTGTACTAGTACTGTAATACTAGTTGCTTTTGCTTCTGTCTTCTTGTGAGAAAGTGGAAGTGGCAGTATTGCCTTCTTTATTCTGGTTCTTGTGGCTGACTTGACCACCACAGTAGCATAGCATTTTTCTTTGATCTTTGTTCGTTTCCAACAGCAGTTTTGAGACTGTAGTTTTGACAGTGTAGTCCAACAAGCTACGGCAGAAGCACGCACGGCACCGGCGACTCAGAAGTGAAAACGAGCAACGGCACAGAACGGCTCAGAAGCACCGACTCAAGGCCATGATAGCGGCTCAAGGCGTCATTGCCGCGGCAGTGGAGAGGCGCCGGCGAACCGGTGGGTTGAGGCAAACACCTTGGATGCGTCAGACGGCTCATCACTGCGGACACGAGTTCGCGCGGTGGCAGCCCGGAGTAGAACTTGGCGACCGACTCGATGGCACGGGAGGCAACCAGGGCCGGAGCAGGCGAGGCATGAAGGCGACTCAGGAGCACTGAGGCTCGACGACGACTCTCCAGCGGCAGCTTGACGCAGGACGGTTCAGAGGGCGACCGGGCGGCTCACGGCGCTGTGCGGAAGTGAAGGCCAAGGCGACGGCAAAGGCGGACGCCCGCGAGGCCGTGTGGGTGGCTCATCCCCGGCGGAGGCAGGACGGCCGTGGCCTTGGCAGCAACGACGGACGCCGGCGGCTTTATTGCCCGGCTGCGGGGACCGGGGCGCGGCAACAGAGGTGGCTGCTCGAGCCCGGCCACAGCGGAGACGGCGAGACCCCGGGGCGACTCGACACTTCAGCGAGGCAACTTAGTGGCGGCAGAAACGGCTCAAAGCGCGGCGGCAGCGACCAGCGGCCGAAGGAGAGGTCGGCGACTCAGCGGCTCAGGATCATCGGTTCGAGACGAGGCGGCGGCGGCGGCCTCAGAAGTGGTTCAGGAGCAGGCAAGGCTCGACGGCGATTCGGAGCGAAAGCGAAATCGCTAAAACCGGAGGCAGCTCGGAATCAGGGCTGCACAAGCAGCGATTGGGAACGATGACAGAGTCCAGGTCATGGTCGATTGACTCACGTACGAGTCCTCCTTTTTTTAGCAGACCGAACATAGGGGGTGTTTGGTTCCAGGGACTTTTTTGTGTTGGGACTAGAAAAAGCCCCTAGCAAACCAAACTGGGTGAGACTTTTTGTTAAAAGTCCTTAGAAGCACCTCCTTAAGAGTCTTTTTCAAAAAGTCTTAGGGACTAGAAAATTTTCTAGAACTAGAGAACCAAACACCACCATAGCTTTGGCAATTGAGGAATAGTGAATCAGCCTAGTCCTTCACGTGAGATGAACTTTCAGGCAATAATTGGCCTGGGAATTTGTACCTTTGTAGGTTTGCTTTTCCTTGTAGCAAACGGATACTAAAAAAGTGCAACTTGACTTTGCATGATGGGAAAAGTTTAGAGCCGGGGCACCGGCCGAAACTTCGGCCGGTCGACTCGCTCACCCCCGCGCGTAGCGCTAAAGCAGGAGGGACATGTCATCCCGCGAGGGCCCGCACACCGCTCTGCTTTCCTTATCCTTTCCAGCGCGGCTGCTGTCCACACACACCACATCTCCTTCCTTTCTTCCCCGCCCTACCCACGCCGCTGCTTCTGCCTATCTACTTTTTCTCAGACGCCATTGCTGTAGAGTTGCTGCACGGGGTGCCCTCCCCCACGAATCGCGGCGTCACGGGGAGTTGTTGCTGCTGCACGAGATGCCATCGCCATGGCCGCGCCCTTCGCCATGGCCGAACGCGACGGGGCCGAGCACCGGCGCTACTACAACAGGGGGCCATGGCCTGCGAGCTCACAGGCCAGGGCGGCCATGGCTTACGAGCTCAAGGCATGTTACTTACAACTCCAGATTTGCTTCCATGTTTGTTTTGCTGGAACCAGTGTACTAATTTGTTGCCACCGTCTTCGTTTTTTGCTGGAACTAACCAAATTTTGCTGCCATGTCTTTTTGCTGGAATCATTTTGTACCACTTTTTTGCTACAACAGTTTTGGTTTTTTGCTACTACCGGCACTGTCGTTTGTTACATCCTTTTTCATGAGATTGTCGAGACCCTACGACTATGTGTTTTTGCTACAACCTTGTACAGTTTTTGCTACAACCTTGTGCATTTTTTGCTACTACTAGAGAAGCCCCTAGCTGGACCACAAGTTGTTTTTGCTACAACCGTTTTGTGGTTTGCTGCAACCAGTGTCAATTTTTGCTACCACCGGCTTCTTTGATTTTTCTGGAACCAGCGCTTGATTTTTTATTTTTTCTACCACTAGCATTTCGATTTGCTGGAAAAAGCTTCAATTTTTGCTACCATCAGGTTTTTGATTTGTTGGAACGGCGTCGATTTTTTCTAATTTTGCTACCAACGTTTTATTGGTTTTTGCTGGAACCATCAAGATTTTTTGCTACGACCAGTAGAATTTTTTGCTGCGACCGGCAAATTAAGGACGAGGAACAACACGAGCTCTACGACGGGTGCTGCGGCCGGCGACGTGCAGCTCTGCGAGCCGCTGGGGGCCTCGCCGGAGATGCGCTGTGGGGGCCTTGCTGGAGCCGGGCCTCGCCGGAGATGCGCCGCGGGGGCATTGCTGGAGCTGGGCCTCGCCGGAGATGCGCCGCGGGGGCATTGCTGGAGCTGGGCCTCGCCGGAGATGCGCCGCGGGGGCCTTGCTGGAGCTGCGCGGTGCTGCGAGCCGCGGGGGATCTCGCCGGAGATGCGCCGTGCTGCGAGCCGCAGGGGATCTCGCCGGAGATGCGCCACGGGGCCCGAGGAAGAAGAAGCTGGGGCGATTTTTTATTTTTTTGCTCCAGATCCAACCGCCGCGCAGCTCGCATCGAGCGGCTATGGCTGGACCGGCCGAAAGTTTCGGCCGGTGCGCCGGCGCCTAGCGATGCCCTTGCATGATTCGGTCTTTACGCCAGGGAGTAGTACTCCATCTTTTCTGATTGCCTGCTGTACGGCTCGTACCTCCGTGTACCGCTTGCTCCCTCGTCAGGGGCACTGTACGCAATTTTTTCCTTGTATTCTTGTTAGTCTCGGTGATTTGATCCTCATGCTAATCGATCTCGAACAAGTCTTCGACTTGCAGCAGCGGCGGCGCATCCAATGCAACCCTAATTTTTCTTAAACTTAACCTTGTATATTCCGTTTCGTCTGCTCATTGACGGTGGAAATCCTTCCATGCTAGCAGCAGCAAACTTCATGGTGAACACGTGAAATCTGTTGTTGACGCGGAGCTTTTAGCGCCGGTTCTTCATCATCCCGATGATTGCGAGCTTCTCGAACCCTAGAAGAGATCCCTCCAAGAACTCAACACCACCGTGCGCAAGCCCCACGGTGGGCACCAACTGTCGTGGAATTGTCACGACAGATGTCCTTAGTGTGAGGACTTAGTCGCGAGGCCAACGCATCTGTGTGGTAGCTTGAGAGGGGTTGGGCGGAATCGAGAGACGCAACATAAGACAAGGATTTAGACAGCTTCGGGCCCCGGGAAACATCATCCGGTAATAACCCTACATGCTGTTTGTGGCTAAATCTCATTATGATCATGAGGGAGTCGCCGGTAAGCCGGCTTTTTATGTCTAGCCCTAGAGATTGTTTCTTCTTGCTTGTCCCTTTTTGGGGAGCCCTGCCCCTCCTTATATAAGTTGAAGGGGCGTTTTACATGTAGAGTCCTAGTAGGATTAGAACTAGCTTATTCTCTATTACAATCCGGATACAAGTCCGGGTCTTGATTCTTTGTAGGAGAATATTCCTTTATGCATTCTCCTAAACCGGCCCACCATAGCATGAGCCGGCCTTCTGGGCCTTGGGCCTCGTCATCCATCTGACACACCTACCGGGTCACCAATGAACCGCCAACTCTGGGCGGGTTACTAGTCAGTCGCCAAGTCCGGCCGGGTCATCCTTCCGGCCGGGTCATACCGCGGGGTATATCCCCGACATAATGCTTAACAAAAATATTGGTCTTTGAAATACTCATCTGATCTTCAACCGGTTTAAGAATGTAGAACTTGCCGGTTTATCATTGCCAAATAGTCGGTTTATAAATATTGATGGCATCGGGTCAAAATGTTTGTTAACGTCAGCTTTGAAAATATACCTCTTATATGCCTATCACTTGTAGCCCCCAAGTCTTAAGAAGGTAACGTAGTAACAGCTTAAGAATTTCTTCAATATGAATGTCACAAGCTTGAAGAAATCCAGTTTGTTCATCTCAATCACTAGTCAGAACTGAGCATTCCACATATGTAGCCCCCAAGTGTCGAGTTGTCATGCTTGCAACAACTTGGGACTTGTAATTACCTGATGCTCATAAAAACTTCAACCAGTGTAGCCCCCAAGGGCCGGGTCATTATGCAAATAATGAGCAGGGACTTTGAAAATATGATCATGTAGATTTTAACAGCAACGTGTAGCCTCCAAGGGCCGGCTCAATAAGATAATACTGAGCTGGGACTTTATATATATATATACTTCATTGAAAATAACATCATATGATGTAACTCCCATCATGGGGCTTGAACCCACGTCCACAAGGTTAAGAGCTTTGTGCTTTACCAACTGAGGAGTGACCCTTCAATATAATGGATTAAGACTTGTGTACCTTGAATTGTTGACAGTAGCAATTGGTAGCCCCCAAGGGCCGGCTCATTACAATGTGATGAGTCGGGTCTACAATAAGGTGATCAAAAAATGACTTTGCATTAGCCCCCAGTGCCATGGTGCATGCTGGCAGTGATATGGGACTTGCATATTTGATGTAATCTCAATTTGAATAATGTAGCCCCCAAGTGCCGAGTCGTAAGCCTGCAGCGACTCGGGACTATTCCTTCTATTGTAGATGAAATCATATCCATCGATAAAATAATATCCATTGCGCTAAAGCGACTTTCAAAACCTCAATCATAATACTGGTTATTGATAACCATAATAAAAATCCAGCCATGTTGGCTATTAAAGATTTGAATAATATAATCCAATGATTTATAAGCGCATGATTCCAATGGCGCAATCCAAATATATACTGGTGACTTATAGTCGAAAGCCAGGCCGGGTTAATAAACACAGGATAAATTATACTCATAAAACATTATAAAACTAAAAATCAAGAAGGATTTAAATAATCATAATTGTGGTGTTGCACCGATCAAGAGGGTTTAAGCTATGGTTCGGATACGACCAAAGCCCCCAAGTGATTTCCCTGGTGGCCTTACGCCAATCAAGAGGTGTTAGCTATGGTTCGAATACGACCAAGCCCCCAAGTGATTTCCCTGGTGGCCTTACGCCAATCAAGAGGCGTAGCTATGGTTCGAATACGACCAAGCCCCCAAGTGATTTCCCTGGTGGCCTTACGCTGATCAAGAGGTGTAGCTATGGTTCGAATACGACCAAGCCCCCAAGTGATTTCCCTGGTGGCCGTACGCCGATCAAGAGGTGTAGCTATGGTTCGAATACGACCAAGCCCCCAAGTGATTTTCCTGGTGGCCTTACGCCGATCAAGAGGTGTAGCTATGGTTCGAATACGACCAAGTCCCCAAGTGATTTTCCTGGTGGCCTTACGCCGATCAAGAGGTGTAGCTATGGTTCGAATACGACCAAGTCCCCAAGTGATTTTCCTGGTGGCCTTACGCCGATCAAGAGGTGTAGCTATGGTTCGAATACGACCAAGCCCCCCAAGTGATATTGTGAGCTGTGCTCAAGGGGCACCTATGTTTGAGCTGTGCTTTTGCAGCAGACTCTCTTTGGTCCCTTTAATTTTTCCTGAGAACTCGAACTTGCGAGAGATTATTCTTTTGAACCAGAAATTCTTAAACCGGATACTGAGAGCTTCAAATCTTTGTGGGAGACAACCTTCCCTTGAGCCGGATTTTAAACCGGAATCCTTCTTTTTAAGCCGGAAATTTTCTAACGGCCTTTAAATTTGCACCAATATGGCGGTTTAGGGTCCTGCATTAGATAACTTTGCAAGCCGGAGTAATTGCTCTTTTAAAGAAAGCCATATATAATATAAAAATATACTGGATGGATTTCACCTGAAATGTCAGGCCAGTAAATATCCACCGCAGAGTTGATGATCATCACGGTGAAGCTGAAATTAATCACGGCCAAGTCGACCGCGGGAGCGGACAGATGAGCCGGCCGCGGTGTTGTAAGCCTGTACGGACGGACGAGTCAATCGCAGGCGCAATAAACCGCGCAGACGGATGAGTCAATCATCGACACAATAAGCCGCTCGGACGGGAGAGTCAATCCCAGGCACGGTATCTATCCATGATACAACAATCATCCTTGCCGTGAACAAGAGCAAAAGTACTGGTATTGTGCAATATTCCTACTTCCGTTAGCTTTCTTCATCAATATGTGCCCAAGTCACTTTACGTAAGTGGCAGAGATAGCTTTTTTAACCTTTTACTCTGTATGGGATTTTTTGTCTAGCCCTGTAACCTTCACGTGATGAGTAGGAGTGCTAATTGGAAGTTTTTGATTATTGGGTTGGCTTCGGCCTTCACGTGGACTGTAGATGACTTTTTGTAGGAGTAGTAATGGATGTCCGCTGGCTTTGCTGATTGGTTGTGCTGCTTTGAAGCGGGTTGTACTGCTTTCAATCAGGCGCTCAAAGGCAAGGCTGCTCAGCAGCAAAGTCACACACGAGCTATGACAGACAGATTGGCACGAGGCCGGTGACGAAGGCGAGACCGCTCGACGGCAACTCAGGCGCTCAGCGGAGGCGCTCGGCGACTGCCCCATCCGGCGGGTCAGCAGGGTGGTTTCAAAGCGCCTGGCGAGTCAGCGGCCGGCGGGTTAGCGGAGGTAGCAACCGAGTCCTGACGCAGTTCTAAAGGTGATTGAGGAGGCTCTCGGTGAAAAGGGGCAGTGACTCGGCGGAGGCAGTGGCGACTTGAAGCAGAGGCAGCGCGAAGCCGACACACCGATGAGGGCAGCTCGAGTCAACGGGGGCGGGTGGCCCAGCCTGCTCGAGGCACGGCGGCAGTGGCCGCAGGGCGGCTCATGGCGAGGCGCTTGGAGACCCGGGCCGGCCCTGGGGTATGGCCAAAGGGGCGACGGCCCAGGGCCCAGGCCGGGGAGGGGGCCCATGATGCAGTATAACTATAGTCCAGCAAAAATAGGTAAGAAATCCCTAAAAAATACTCCCTCCGTCTTAAAATAAGTGTCTTGAGTTTAGTATAAATTTGTACTAGAGCTAGTACAAAGTTGAAACACTTATTTCGGTACGGAGGTAGTAGGTAAGAAAAAAATTCCAGAGAAAAGAAACGAATCTAGCGATTAGCGAAGCGTCCGGCGGCGTTACTCACGCCTGATGCGACGCACGGCCGCTTGTTTCTCTTGTGAAACAAATCAATCAAAGATCTCAAGCCTTTCGCTCGGCTTCGTCCTCTCGTCGGTTCGTCTTCGAACGTGCGTCCTCTCGTCGGTCACAGTCGGCCTGCCTGTTTCTCGGCCGCCTCTGCGTGCGCCGCGCAGCAGTCCGTAGCCCGGCCATCCGGCATCGGTCAAGGCGGCAATACATTATACGTATGTGAGCCGTGAGCGCACCACAGTACGTACTGCCAATAACGTACAGGGTACGTATCCATCCATGTTCCTGATCCATCCCCTCAAACGCCAATCTTTCCCTACTAATAAAGCACTGATTGCTTCTGGTCGTCCGTCATTAGCCTTTTTGCTGAAAAGTCCCCTTGGTTTTGGGAATTCAACCCGCGGTTCTATTTTAAGTGACTAGCAGAGAAAACGTTTCGTTCTTACAAAAAGAACCCTGCATTTTGGTGTATTCCGGCCGCGATTCTCTTTCAGATGGCTCTGAGACACGCTGCAAAAAAGACCCGTGCAGAACGAGCAGCTGTGGCCTGTGGGCGGCGGAACGACGGCGGTGGCTGCTTGCACGGGCCAGATCCGTGCACGGCAGGGGCTGGGGAGGCTGATTCGGAGGCGGGCGGCGACGCCGGGGTCGCCAGTGACGATGAGGAAGGCTGGGGCGTGGCCTCCCGGGCGGATCCATGACATCTGCGGCTCCTGGGCGGAAAGAAGAATGGAGGTGAGGGAGAGAAGAAGGGAGAAAGGAGGGGAGGTGTGGCGTCCTAGGCAGGAGCTCGCCAGAGCGGGGCGACGGTGGACGGGCGCAGGAGATGGAGGGATTTGGAGCCGGCCGGTCGAGCGACACCAACCAGGCCACAGGTGGCGTAGACTTGACCATCAGGTAATTAATCGATTCATCTCCCCTCTTTTCCTACTTCCCCTCGATCTGGTCCTCAATCGCCATGTTCTCGAGCAACAGAAATCACTCATTCTTCATGTTCTTGAGTCGCAGAAACCATGGGTCAGCCAAGTTTTCTGATATATTGCTAATATGCTGTCAAATTGCAGGGGCCTATCAAATTTTGTAATATACAGATGCTATTATGCTGTCAAATTCCACCGGTCTACATATTCCATGTGCAAAGTAAAGAAATTCAGTTGTTGCAGCTTGCAAACAAGCAAAAACACGACCAGTCATCTGCAGAATTAATCTACATGTAAATAAGATTTCTCTTCCAACCATCTTTCAAAGATAAAATCGTACAGAAAATGAATCAGTTTTAACTAATACAAGTACACACCACATTCGGCTCGACAATTGTTCATCTCCCTCCCATTTTTTCTTTTATGTTTCCAGTTCAATCAAGTCAGGACATCACAGGTCTACAATGCCATTTTTCGTCACATTCATAGCAAGCTTGCATGTTCCTTCTATTCACAACAGTACCTAGCACATACACAAGTTTGTTGGCCGCCGGAGTTGCTGCACTCGTGGTCGTCGGAGTCTGCCACCATGATCATGCTCCACATGCATGTGGTCTTCGAGTCAGTGTGACGCCCATGTGGTTGTCCTCTAGCAGAGCCACGTTGACTGACCGTGGGAGCCGGAATCTTGGTGTGTGGCCGACGGCCGTGCCGCCTGTGGTTGTCTTGGTCTCGCTGGCTGTTAGGACACCTATTTCTGCTTCCTTCTGGATGAACAAGGGAGATGGACGTGTCAGTAGAATTTGATCTGATTGATTGATCGGTTTCTTTTGATGGCTTTTTGTGACATGTCTGTTATGTTTCAGAATCTTTTTGAAACTGAAATCTGAAAAGAGCATGAGTTTGACAGGATTTTATATATCCTTCAGTTGCTTACTGTAACATGTACCTTCTGGTAGATTGATGTAGGTAGAATCATACTGACTTCCTGTAATTTTGTCATCACAAAAATGTTCTATTTGTTTGGTTTGATGTATCGTGATGACCATCAGAAACCACCTATATATGCTATTCGTACTGTTAAATTCAGTTACCCCGAGGAAGTGTTATACGCCTGACACATGATTGAGAATTAACTTGCTTCAAGATCTGGTTCACCTCAAACCTCTTTTCCAAATATCAATGGGCTGCCGTTTTTTGGAATTTTTGATCAAAACTCCAGAAAAATGTATGATGTACCTTTTTTATTTTGGACTATCAGTATGCAAACTCCAAAATTGGAGTATTAGTATGTTATATTACAAGTACTGTCCTACCACACACACAAAAAAAGTAAGAAAGAGAGAGACTTATATGAAATAAGTCTGCTCGTGCTCCAGCCAAAGTACATCGTTCAGGTTGCCCAAGCAGTACTGATAGATTAAAAGAGATTTGGTTTCTTGTGAACTGAAGCTTCCTATTTTTAATGATTAGCAAGAACTCACGGATGTCCTTCGCCGCCACTCCTGAACGGCACATCATCCAGATTCAAGAGATCCCTACTGCTGCATCCACCCTACAATCAATCTAAAAACATTCTAACCCAGCATCTCGGTCTCCTGTGAACCAATTTTGTAAGCCAGATTGATGGCATGTGGATTGCATGTGTAAATGACGTCCTACATTTATTCTCCTTTTTTCGTAGTTGTGAAGATCAAATTTAGAAAATTCAATTGTCTGTGATTTCAATCGGCTCCAAGGCTTCTGTCTACTGTAACCCTGTTCCCTGTTGATTATAATTCTATTCACGTAAATACATGAAGTTTGTGGTTCATTTTGTTAACTGCTCTACAATAGATATTATTTCTTAAGGTTGGTGCTGACTGCTGACACCCAATAAGATTGCCCTGAAGCAGCCCTCTCTCTAGCACATTTGCTACCTTGCACCCATTGATTCATATAATAGATGACAAATTTGTGATAGGCTCATTATTCACATGAATGGATCTGGATCTTATGGAATTTCGGATGGAAAAGAGTTATTTATCAGTTTACTTTATCTGATATATTGGAAGTTTTTTGGTTTCTATTTATGGTGAAAAAATGGGTTCTTCACAATTTAGTTGATGGTACAGAGTTAGTTAAGCTGACATTCGAAATTCCTTTACTAGATTAGCCATATTGCATTTATCTTTCATAGAAGATGAATATTTACTATGTTTTTCATATCACAAGTTTAAGATATTCAGTTCAATCAGCTTCTGCTGGTACCTAAAAGTTTATCAAACTATTTTACTTTTCCCTTTTGCAGCACAATGTCCATCGTCGCAGAAGCATAGGTGGTAGACAGTGAGCTTTTTGGAGGAAGCGAGACGAAGATTTCTATTCACGAAAAAGATGGAGCCGCCATCAGCAAGCACTAACGAGCAGCTCAGTCTCAGATGACGCATCGACTAGCTGAGGCAGGTTTCTAATAGAGGTCAGAAACAGGTTATGGCCTTTTGAGCCGATATAGGGATCACTAGACGTGGTGTTCATGTTTGTGTTGGCTTACATGCAGAAATAAGGAGGATAGTAAGACTTTTCCCATGATTCTCTTGGAGGTCATGTCTCTATGCCATTCAAGGATTTTGATATCTAAATGTTATGACAATATATATATAGGGGAGATAGCCCTCCACGTCCTGGTGGCCACTATATGCTGCAGCGAAGGGCACATTTCAATTAGTGAGGAGGTAGATGCGGCGATCCTGGATGTGCCTTGACATTGTGATTTGTAGTTGTCAAGGACGTCATTACCCAAGCCATTCCTATGCTTCGGTGAGTGGTACTTCCCCCACACTAATTTGTTTGATGATTATTGAGTGCTATGACCTAATTAATGTGCAGATTTAGACACACGACCAAGGAATGAAAAACCTGCTCCTGAGATCTTCAAAATAGTACAATGTTAGGTATTGTAGAGTACAATTTGTTAAGCTATGTTTTGCATGGAAGCTAATCCATATTTGAGGTGTAATAGATACACATGCCTGAATCTGGATACACTCCAATGCTGATGGTATTACTTTCAGTCACTCACAAACAATAAGGTTCAGCATACAAGGCAGAGTCCACTGCTATTGGACTCGGGTGCCGGTATTCAATTTCTTATACATTTTATTTCTATAGGACTTCTGATTACTGGCTGCAAACTTTGTGCTCCCTCCGTAAAGAAATATAAGAGCGTTTAGAATTTCTTTACAGAGGGAGTACAAGGCAGTCTGAGCTACCACTTGGTGAAGATGGGATCCAATACGTTCAGTGATACCTTTTTTTTGTAGGGAATCACTGATATGATACAACTACTACCTCTGTCATATGATAAAAGACACTTTTGCATTTCAATTTAAACTGCAAAACCGTCTTATATTATGGCAGGGAGGGAGTATTTGTTATCAGATTTTTTTAGGGGAATGTTATCTGATTTTTTTAATACACCCATGGAGATGTCTCAATGCTCATTTATAAAGCTTCCATCTATGAATGAATTTCCGAATATTACCATCTGCAATGTGTATGTATGATAATAGTAGTACACTTGCGATGATGTTGTTCAAGTATTGTACAATAGTTCCATTCAAGTCATTTTTTCCCGTTGCATCGCACGGGCATTTGTGCTAGTTTCAGTAATTTATTTTATTCTTTACTTAGTATGTATGTATTCAATTATTCATCCAAGATTCATCCTTAAATTTCAGTGTACACGAAATTTTAAAATTTTAATGTATAATTTTCTAATTCAATCGTTCACAGTATGTACTCACTCATGCTAACTTTTTGTCGGTCTATAAATGTCTAGGGTTCCAATCATCCCATGTATAAATTTTTGCATTGAGAAGGATATCTTGGACAATGTTGATCTTGATTGTGCCCTTAATGACTTTGCATCAAGAAATGCCAGAAGAAACTTTTTCTGAAGCACTAAAGGATTATTGTTGTCGATGGAATCAGTCAAATTTGGTTCTTATTTGAGGTAATCATGTCATGTTAGTTTCATTTTGCTATCTTTTTAGTATTTCTGTCGTAAAATGGCATTGTCCAACAATTATTGTAGTCAAATCTTAAACTAAAGATGCATGGTTGAAAGTTTAATGAAGTTTATGTATCACACACGCGCATACATATATATGGTCTTAGCCTCTTAGGACATAGGGGCCCATGTCGTCGAGTTCGCCTAGGGCCTCCTGAAACACAGGGCCGGCCCTGTTGGAGACGACGACGGCGACCGGCGGCTCCAGGCAAGGCCGGCGACGGAGGCATTTCGGGGCCAGCTCAAGACGCAGGGCAGCGGCGGCGGAGACAGCTGACACTGTGGGCGACTTTGACGACGGCCGCAGAGGCCCTGCAGAAGCGATGACAAGCAAATATCGCGCGCTGGGACGCTGGAGAACTGGCACCTTTCATCAATGTTGTATTTAGCTAGCAGTAGAAATCCCCTTGTCGTTCCTGAAACTTTTGGTGATTCTGAACATCCTGCAACATCTTGTGTGGTGGCAGAAGTTGGAGCAAAAAGAGATGAAGGGGCCGCAACAGCGAAGATGAGGATGCGGCAGTTTGACAATGCGCCGGCGGCGAGGCGTACTAGCGAGGGGAGGGGAGACCGAGACGGCTCAGTAGCGGCCGCAGGAGCCAAGGCGGTTCTTGCGAAGGTGATAAGCAACGGTGGTTCTGGAGGAAAAGCGAGGCGTGCTCGGCGGCGACGGGCGGCTCTCTGCAGTAAAGCGAGGCGTGCTAGGGGACCGGCGACTTAGCGCAGGGCGGCCCGCAGGCGACTTGGAGGAGACAAGGCTGCGGCGGATTGTAGCGATGATGGCGACTCAGGGCCGTGGTGGTGACTCAATCCGAGACCGACCGGAGACGGCGGTTTAGGCGGCGATTCAAGGCCGGCCGGTTCGTGCCGACATCAAGGCCGTCCTGGAGTGGAGGGCCACGACGGCTCAAGTTCAGAGGCAGCGGCAGCGGCTCAGCGCAGCAGGTTTCAATCGAGGTGGCGGCGACTCGGCGCATGGCGGCTCAAGCAGAGGTGACGGTGGCTCAGCAACAAAGGCGGCATGGCCAGCGATGTGGAGGCCGGCTCGACGCGCGCAGTCAAGGCGCGAGGCCGGTTCAAGGCCGCGATGGATGAGGTGGCGAGGTGATGCGGAAGCGACGCGGCTTGACCGCGGCGGCTCAGCTTCGGCCGCGGGTGCAAGGCGAGTCAATTTGCGGCGATTCCTGTGGGGGCGGTTTTGATGGCAGCAACTGAGGCCGGTTTGTGGACACGACGGCAGAGGCGCTCCGGTGGCAAAACGCTGTAGTAGGAGCGCTCAAAAACCGGTTCAGAGCGATAGCTCAAAGGTGAGGCAGAATCCGGCTCGGAGTGCGACAGCAACAACTCGGGGACACGCTCCGGCCGCGAGGCGCAGAGGCAGCAATGCGACCATGGCGGTGGCGACTTGCTATAGCTGCAGATGCGGCCGATGGCTGTTGGCGATTTGGTCTGGCCGTGACAGCAACTGTGACGAGGCGGCGGTTGGCTTGAAGTCAGAAATCGGCGGGCCATGGTAGCGACTTGGCCGGTTCAGCGGGGCGGCAGCAGGCTACAGAGAGAGTGGCTCAGAAGCGCGGTAGCTCGAACCGGATGTGACCCGGAGGCAGGGTCGCGCACAGAGCGGCTCAACAGCCAGGGGAGGAGCAGCACGGCGCAGCGGAGCGAAACCAGTGAGCGGGCGGCTCAGTAGTAGACGCAACAACCGGTGGCGGATCATAATCGCACAGGGCGGTACGGGAGACCAGGCGCGAGCTCGCGTGGCAGGTTGACAAAACGGTGACCCGGGGTAAAGGACGCGGGAGTGTAACCCGGCAGGCGGAGGGTGCTCGAGACAGAGATGGGCGGGTCTACAGCTAGCTCAGAGCAAGGAGTCCGGATCGTGGTATACTGCTAGTAATTAGGAAAGTCTCAATTGATGGTGTTGGCTTTATCCCGTGAAGGAGCAGCTCAAAACTTAATTAATCCTCAAAAGACAAGCTTCCACCAGTGCATACTAATTCATCCCGGCAACTTCAAACTCGTATCTGCCAGCTTCAAAATCAACCATGATTGTGAACATAAACTGATGAACGTGCCGGCTCGGTCCAAGGCTATCTCACGCTGCCTTATCCGGCTGATAGCGCACAAACCGCCAAACCCTAATTTCCTTTGAACTCAAACTTGTACGGGTCTTCGCTCTGATTGTGTGCCTTCGAAAATACAAATCCTTCCTTGATAACTCTTCTTCATCCGAAAATTGCGAACTTTCTCGATCCTTCAGAGAGATCCCTCCAAGAACTCAACACCATCGTGCGTGGGCCCGACGGTTGGCGCCAACTGTCGTGGAATTGTCACGGCAGATATCCTAGTGTGAGGACTTAGTCGTGAGGCCAACGCATCTACGCGGTAGCTTGAAGGGGTTGATCGGAATCGAGAGACGCAATACGCAAGACAAAGATTAGTCAACTTCGGGCCCCGGGAAACATCACCCGGTAACAACCCTACATGTTGTTTGTGGCTAGGTCTCATTATCATTATGAGGGAGTCGCCGTAAACCGGCTCTCCCAGTTATGTCTAGCCTTAAGATTATTTTCTCCTCCCCCCTCTTGGGGTGCCCTGCCCCTCCTTATATAAGTTGAAGGGGCGGGTTACATGTAGAGTCCAACTTGGATTAAGACTTAAACTATTTTGACTTCTCTTCATGGGCTTCCTAACATCTCGGGCTTGTTAACCCTAGGCGACTCTGTCTGCCGGGTTATGATTGTCTGTCGGGTTATGACTGTCTGCCGGGTTATGATCTGACTTAACACCTGCCGGGTTATCATTTGACTTAACACCTGCCGGGTTATCATCTAACTTAACATCTGTCGGGTTATCATCTGACTTAACACCTGTCGGGTTATCATCTGACTTAACACCTGCCGGGTTATCATCTAACTTAACACCTGCCGGGTTATCAAGTCCCAGCCGGGTTATAACTCCAGTCGGGTCATACCGCGGGGGTATATCCCTGACAGGGAGGGAAGTTCCCCTGGCGAAATCGCTCCGCCGGAGGGCAACAGTGCTCCTGCCCAAGTTCCGCCTTGAGACGGCGGCGCTTCGTCCCAAAAGTCCTCTTCTTTTTTTTCTAGGTCAAAATGATTTATATACCAGAAGAGGGGCACCCGAGGTGGGCCGAGGAGGGCACAACCCACCAGGGCGTGCCTGGGCTCCCTAGCGCTCCCAGGTGGGTTGTACCCACCTGGTGGGCCCCCTCTGGTAGTTATTTGCTTCAATAATTCTTATATATTCCATAAAAATTCTCTGTGAAGTTTCAGCTCATTTGGAGTTGTGCAGAATAGGTGGCCTGACGTAGCTTTTTTAGGTCCAGAATTCCAGATGCCGGTACTCTCCCTCTTTGTGTGAACCTTGCATATTATGAGAGAAAATGCATTATAATTACTCCAAAAAGCATTATTATGCATAAAAACATCATAAACAACAGTAGTAAAACATGATGCAAAATGGACGTATCACAAGCCCATCTCGTGGTGTAGACGGTGGCGCTCAAGTAGCACCTCGCTGGTCGTGGCGAGTACGCCGAGGTGGTGCGGCGTAGTAGCTATGAGCATTGCCCGAGTAGACGTGGATGTTCTCTCCATGCCCCTCTTCAAGGTGGCGTTGGCCCTGCTGTTCGGGGAAGAGTCGATGTCGACTGATAACCAACAAGTATAGGGGATCGCAACAGTTTTCGAGGGTAGAGTATTCAACCTAAATGTATAGATTCGACACAAGGGGAGCCAAAGAATATTTGTAAGTATTAGCAGCTGAGTTGTCAATTTAACCACACCTGGAGATTAAATATCTGCAGCAAAGTGATCAGTAGCATAGTAATATGATAGTTTTGATAGCAGTGATAATAGTAGCAGTAACGGTAAAAGTGATATCAATGATTTTGTAGAAGGTATAACAGTAGCAACAACAGTAGTAACTTAGCAAGAACAATATGTGGAAAATTCGTAGGCATTGGATCGGTGAATTCGTTGGATGATATTCATCATATAACAGTCATAACCTAAGGCGATATAAAACTAGCTCCAGTTCATAAATATAAGGTAGGCATGTATTCCGTAAATAGTCATATGTGCTTATGGAAAGAACTTGCATGGCATCTTTTGTCCTACCCTCTCGTGGCAGCGGGGTCCATATGGAAACTAAGGGATGTTAAGACCTCCTTTTAATAAAGAACCGGAAAAAAGCATTAACACATAGTGAATATATGAACTCCTTGAACTACGGTGATCACTGGAAAGTATCCCAATTACAGTCACACGGGGGGTTTACGGATCATAACACGTAATAGGTGAATATGACTTGCAAGATCGTATCTAGAACATAGATATAATGGTGAAGCATAAACGGTTCATAGTTGAAATCATGGCACTAGGGCCCAAAGTGACAAGCATTAGGCATGGCAAAGTCATAACAACATCAATCTCAAAAAATAATAGATAATAGGGATCAAGCCCTAACAAAACTAACTCGATTACATGATGGATCTCATTCAACTCCTCACCGACCAGCGAGCCTACGAAGGAATTACTCACTCTCGGTGGGGAGCATCATGGAATTGGTGATGGAGGAGGATTGCTGATGACGAAGACCGAAATCCCCCTCTCAGGAGCCCCAAACGGGCTCCAGATCTGGCCTCCCGATGAAGAACAGGAGGTGGCGGCGGCTCCGTATCGTGAAACCCGATGAATCTTTCTCCCTGATTTTTTCTCCAAAAATAGGATTTTATAGCGTCAGTATCAGGGTCTGCAGGGCCACCAGGTGGGCACAACCCACCTGGGCACGCCTGGAGGGGGGCTCCCTGGTGGGTTGTGCTCACCCAAGGGGGCCCTCCGGTGGTTCTTGGCTCTAGTATTTTTTATATATTCTGAAATAATTCTCCAAAAAGTTTCGTTCCATTCCGAGAACTTTTATTTTTGCACAAAACAACACCATGGTAGTTCTGCTGAAAATAGCGTCAGTTCGTGTTAGTTTCATTCAAATTATGCAAATTAGAGTCCAAAACAAGATCAAAAGTGTTAGGAAAATTAGATACGACGGAGACGTATCAACTCCCCAAGCTTAAACCCTTGCTTGTCCTCAAGCAATTCAGTTGACAAACTGAAAGTGAAAAGCAAAAACTTTTATGAACTCTTTTGTTCTTATTTACATAAATAAGCTTAAGTAGCACCCATGTTTTCAGCAAAGACTATGACTAACCATGTCAACAATAACTCTTAAAGTTATATTAACTCATATAAATGGCATAAGCAACTAGCGAATAATAATAAAATATCTCAAATGACAACACTTTGTCAAAACAACCATGATGATATGACAACAGTGGTATCTCGCTAGGCCTTTCTGAGACCACAAAACATAAATGCAGAGCACCTCCAAAGTTCAAGCAGCGACTAAACATTGTAATTCATGGTAGAAAAGATCCAGTCATGATGCATCCAACATTAACTATGCACAATGCATGAGGATGACAATAGTGCTCTCAGATCTGGCGCTTATTTGAGAAAGTGATGACTCAACATAAAAGTAAATAGATAGTCCCTTCGCAGAGGGAAGCATGGATTTGCAGCGGTGCTAGAGCTCAGATTTTTAAAACAGAGATAAATGAAATTTTGGGAAATGCACCCTTCCTGTTTACTTCACGACCAAAAGTTATCAATATCTTCCATGCTAAACACATTAGTGGCGGTTCCCAAGCGATAGAAATTAAAGGTTTACTCCCCCTTCCACCAACAAACACACTCCACGACTAGCCGAATCCACGGGTACCGTCCATACCAACATCAGTCCTGGGGGAGTTTTGTTTAATTATTTGCAATTCTTTATTTCGGGACTGGGAATCCCTATTACCGCCCTTCTCCTGCAAGGACGAGTGAATAAACGCTCATCATGAGAATAACCCGCTTAGCATGGAAGATACCGACTACCCCATGTCGCTCTATGAACAATCCAGACACACAAATACGTATGTTTATTTGAAGTTTTTAGAGGTGGCAGATGCAAATTTACTTGGAACGGCAGCGTAATACCGCATATAAGTAGATATGAGGGACTCATCTGGGATAACTTGGGTTTTAGGATTTTGACGCACAAGCAGTATTCCCGTTTAGTACAGGTGGAGGCTAGCAAATAGATTGGGAAGCGGCTAGCTAGACAGCGAAAACTGTCATGAACATGCATTATGCATAATTAAATTGAACACTAGCATGAGTAGGATATGGACACCATAACATAAATATAGTAGAGGCTATGTCGGTTATGATTCAACTACATGCATAAACATGTGCCAAGTCAAGCCACTTGAAACATTCAGAGGAGGATACCATATCATCATACTACATCACAATCATTTTAATGCATGTTAACATCCAAAATAAATCATTATCCACTCCTAGCTACTTAGGCATGGCATGAGAAACTATAATATCTAATTGTCATTGCAAACATGTTTGATCATAATATGCTGAATCATGGATACCAGGTTAAACATATTTACAAAAACAGAACAAGTTGAGTTTATACCCGTTTATCTCTGCCACAACCAGTTCATCAAATATCGTTATTATTGCATTTCACTTGCACGACCGAATGATATGGAAATAATAATAGTGCAAGATTGTCATGGACTAAGCTGGAATCTGTAAACATATTATTCAGAAGGAGAAGACAAGGTAATATGGGCTCTTTGTTAGATCAACAATAATGCATAGGAGAGCCACTCAACATTTTCATCGTGGTCTTCTCCTTGGTATGACTAAATAAAAAAAAATTCAGAGAAACACACTGAAATATTTGTGGAGTATTTAGTTTTCTTGAAGAAAGCAATTTAAAGAAAAGAGAAAAACAAAACCGAGAAAAACTATTTACACGGGAGAGCTCCCAACAAGCAAAAGAAGAACAAGGAAATTTTTTTGGGTTTTATTTTTGAGACTACAACTAACTAAACTTAGAAAGAAAAACCGAAAAGAAGCAAGAAACATTTTTTTGTGATTTTCTCAAAGTTTTTCAAACACACAAGAAGAAAGAGAGAAAATAAATCTAGCATGAATAATACAATGAAAAAGTGTGAACACCGACAATTAGAATGAAATGTGAACATGAATGTAATGTCGGTGGAAATACGTACTCCCCCAAGCTTAGGCTTTTGGCCTAGCTTGGTAATCACCATCCGCGACCTAGATAATAGTCAGAGTGGTAGCTCACGGGGGCTCTTGGTGCAGCCTCCTCAGCCCGCCGAGGAGCTGCGACCTCTGTGTTGTGTGCGTGAGTCGCGCTCTCAAGAACATAATACCTTCCTTTGATGTGATAATCAAAGAGAGTAGGCGCAGGCAAAGCAATATGCACAATGTCTTTTTTTATTAAACCTCAAGTTATAAGTATAATCAGTGATTTTTCCCTTAAAGAACTTATGGCATTTCATGGCCTCAAAGTCTAAGTACTGAGTAGGTACGATGGGGTCATTGTCGGTGTTAAAACCGGCCGATCTCGGGTAGGGGGTCCCGAACTGTGCATCTGAGGATCGAAGGTAACAAGAGGCAGGGGACACGATGTTTACCCATGTTCGGGCCCTCTTGATGGAGGTGATACCCTACTTCCTACTTGATTTACTTTGATGAGTATAGGGGTTACAAGAGTTGATCTACCTCGAGATCGTAATGGCTAAACCCTAGATGTTTAGCCTGTATGATTGTGATTGCCTATACGGACTAAACCCTTCGGTTTATATGGACACCGGAGAGGCCTAGGGTTATACAGGGTCGGTTTACAGAGAAAGGAATCTTCATATCCGGACGCCAAGCTTTCTATCCACGCAAAGGAGAGTCCCATCCGGACACGGGGGGGGGGGAGCCTTCCATCTTGTATATTTACGGCCCACCAGTCTGGCCCATGTCACATAGCCCGGACGCCCGGGGACCCCCTAATACAGGACTTCCTCAGTAGCCCCTGAACCAGGCTTCAATGAGATGTGTCCGACACGCAGATTGTCTTCGACATTGCAAGGCGGGTTCCTCCTCCGAATACTCCAAAGTAGTTGATCAAAAGAACTATATCCGGCTCTGTAAAATAGTTACAACCTTGAACCACAAGGGCAAAATACTTGAACAAAAATAAGTCATGTCTTCTGACAGCTCTTTTGGCAAGGCGTTGTGTTCCAGCCTTATTATTATTTTGAACCGTTTTTCAGCCTCCCGCTTCGCGTTTCGAGGCGCGGGTTTCATCGATACGTCTTGTCAAAGCAGAGATCGTGTCCCCTTATTACGGGATTCTCATCAATACGGGTTTGGGTAATCCAACTGTGCTGTTTGCACGACCCCTGGGGAATAGGCGAGTTTTAAGGCTCATGGGGGGACGCTCGATATTCACTGCCTTTATAAGAAGATTGGGATCCACCTTTTTACCCCATGCCTTCTTCCTCCTCAACCCATCTATCCTCGAGCTCTAGCGCCCTAGCTTCAACCCCTTCCGCCCCCAGTTAACACTATTGCCATGTCCGGATCTGGAGCGCAGGGCAAGTGGATGGCCTCCTCCGTCACGGAGGAGAACATCAAGGAACTCCGGGAAGTGGGGTACCCAGCCAAGGAAATCGCCCATCGGCTCCCTACCAAGAAGCAGGTAATCCCCACCCTAGAGCCGAATGAGAGGGTAGTATTCACCCCCACATTCTTCGCGGGCTAGGGTTTCCACTCCACCCTTTCGTCTGCGGGCTCATGTTCTACTACGGGCTAGATTTCCACGATCTACCCCCGAATTCATTCCTCAACGTCTCAGCGTTCATCGTCGTGTGCGAGGCGTTTCTCCGCATTCCCCTCACTTCAGCCTTTGGCTCAAGGTCTTCAACGTGAAGCCAAAAGTGGTCGAGGGTCAACACGCGGAGTGTGGCGGCGCCATGGTGAGCAAGCTCCCTAACGTCACCTGGCCCAAGGGGACCTTCGTAGAAACCGTGAAGGGATGGCAACATGAGCGGTTCTACATCATGGAACCTCGTGACACCACATGGGCCGCCACTCCTGAATTCAAATCCGGTCCTCCAATGCGGCTTACATCATGGATCAAAAAGGGCCTGTACTGGGCGTCGTCCGACGAGGTGATGACGCTGCAGAAGCGGGTCCAAAGCATGATAGAGAAGAACACCAACCTCGCCAACGTGATCCAGGTGATGCTTTTTCGCCGGATTCTCCCCTGCCAATGCCGGACTCTCCATATGTGGGAGTTCGATCCGGCCACTCCTCGGACCTTGCAGCGGTTCTTCAGCACAACGCATGAAGATATATGGAAGTTGCTTTTCAAGGCCCAGAAGTCGTGGACGAAAACAACCGAAGACCTCGGCCTCGACCGCGCTCATCTGGCTACTCTAGTGAGTTTTTCAGATTTCCAAACATATCCTCAACTTGTAGATCCAAGGAGCATACTAAGCCTTCCCCTTATTCTTCAGGGCTGGACCAAGAAGGCGGAGCGGATCCGATGTCCGGCTCCACTCCCCGAAGTCCCAGCTATTCCTCTTCTGACGAAGATGCTGGTTCTGGCACCGTACCAGGCGTCGGAGAAGAAGGCCAAGAAGAAGGGCAAAGAGGCCAAAAGTGGCCTTCGCCGTAAAGATACTTCATACATAATGTCCGAAGATACCGAAGCTCCCTCCTCCCACGACGGAGACGAAGACGAGGAGGAAGAGGAGGAGAGCAATTCTCCCCTTAAGGGAGGAAAGAAGAAGAGGGGGGCTTCCGCGGACCTAGAGGTGGAGGCGTCCAAGAAGGGGAAACTCTCCCTTTCGGATGAATCGGAATCGGACGTCGAAGCCGTCCCCGAATGGAACCCCAGGCCGAAGCCCCCGGCTGAATCGTAAGTATTCAAAGATAACGCACATATCCGGCTTTTTATAAATTATAGGGTGATATATCATCTTGTTTTCCAGTCCGGCCCGTGATCTCCCCCAACAATCATTGTCTTCGGGGAATTCTTTATCGCCGGACATGATGGAGAGCGAGTCGCCTCCACTAGCCTCCCCGCCACGTGCCACGGATGACACCGAAGTGTTATCCCAAAGGACCTCTCCAGGCCAGGGAGAGGTGCGGAGGGCCGCTGAAACGGCGCCAGAGGGCAATGCCTTGGCGGCCGAAAACATGGGGGGCATGATCCCCATGGAGACTGATGGCGGGGGCCTTGACCAGTCCAGCCCCCAGCCGAATACTGCTCCGGAGTCCCACACGGCTTCGGACCCGAGCGAGCAACCCTCTTCGAAAGAGGGGGGGAGTGCCGACTCCACTGATGACCTCCATCAATCTGGAGGAGCCAGATACATTGAGGGAAACACTTCATCGTGCTTCCATCGTGGATGAACACCGTGCCCTGATGGGTACGGTGGTGGAAAAGGTTCAGTCCGCCAAAAGTGGACTGAACGAAGCGTTCACTAGCCTGCTAACAGGTTTTGAGGTATGTGATGTAATATCGATGCTCGCTTTTGCCTGTATAATCATACACCTATGTATAGATAGTAGCCCCTGAGACTCTGTTCGGTTTTTTTGAAGAAAGGGCCGGACAGAGGGTTGAATATTCCAGAGGTAACACACTTGTCTATTTTGGCGAACAAGCTTCGCTGCTAGCAGTTTCGGCCAGGAACGCGAAAGTTTCCGAACTCCAGCTGAAACTGAAGCTGGTTGATGATGAGATCGACCATATTAATAAGCTGTTCGATGAGGCCCAAGGTATGCTTTTTTTTAAAGACCCCTTACAAGCCTGAATTATAATGCAAACTCAGAGTTTTAAGCTCATGGACAACTATTAATAATTTTAGGCAACGCGACCGAGGTCGAGGCCCTCAAGAGTGCCCTTGCCGAAGCCAAGGAGGAGGCGAGGGTAAACAAAGCAGCCGCAGAGAAGGCGGCTGCAGATGTGGAGGCCGAAAAGGCCTCCCGCCTTAAGTATGAGGCGAGGGTGACCTAAGTAGAGCAAGTGCCCCAGGAGGCCGCCACCAAGTGTGAGTCCTTGGAGGAGAGTAACAAGGCCCAAGCGACCGATCTCACCAAGGCTCTTCAGGCTGCGAAGGAGGCGCGGTCTGAGTCCCGGGATGCTCGCAAGGAAATCGAGCAAGACGGATAGATAGCGGCTGGTAAGCCTTTTCTTTTACAGAGTATATTCGGCGGTCAAAGATATGCTTTGCTAAATCGACTGTGGAGTGCTCCAGATGCTGTCGCGGATCTCCCGAGGAGTGTTGCCGATGCTGCCCAATATTTCCGGGCCCAAGACGGGAACGCGACGGAGAAGCTATCCTGGTCGCAGTATTTGGCGCCGGAGCGACCAGCGCTACTGAACAATCAGATGATGCAGCTAGCGGAGCTGCATCGGATGTCCGGTGCGGCCATGAAGGACATTATAGTCCGGTTATGGCCCGCCGGACCCATTCCGAGCAACTACTTCGGCCTGGACAAGCGACTAGGCGACGCCTTGCCCCGAATAGAGGCGGTGAAGCGCTCGACATGCATTGAGGGTGCGTGGATGGCCTTTGCCCGTGTCAAAATCCACTGGACCAAGATGAAGGCTGCCAGTGTGACCGTTGAAGGTCCGCCCGGTGACAAGGCTCACCGTAAGCCGGAGCGCTACTTCGAATATGTCCTTGAGGGTGCCTGTTTGATAGAGGGCCAATGTTCAAAGCATATTATGTTCGAGTAACTGTGTCCGAGCAACTGTATCCGAGCTACCCAGACATTGTATTATAAACCGAGGCCTTCGAAATATATTTATGCCTGTTATCTTTGAATTACTTCTCCTCCTGTGCGGCCGTTTATATCTTTGAGAGTTTGCCAGTTGTCGGCTTCAGCCCCCGCGTAGGTAGTACGGGGGTGTCCGGGATAGCACATAATCACATTTGACCCAACGTCTTGGTATGTAAAGGAGGTGTTAGTGCGGCGAACGAGGCAATCGGACTATGTGGCTTTACCACTCTCACTTAGCCATAGGAGTTTGACAATGGGGTTGTAAAGGAGCCCCTGGTGCGCATTCGGCTATTGAACTTAGATGCCCTTAGACGCGTGACTGAACAAGGCCAGTCCTTCGTGTAATACGAAAGAAATCGCTAGAGATTTAATAAGTCACCGAATTGCTGACCAGCTCTCGCCGCATCACGACAGTCAATTTTTGGCCTTCTCTACTGAGGTGCTTGACCGGGCTAGCCGGAAACACAATCGCAGTAGTTCTCCCTTTACTACCTTAGCCAAAAAAACGGAACGTAAGGTGGCAAGCACAGGAGCCGGGCAACCCAACTATTGATCAAAGACGTGATTCGGAGCCGATGCATATAATGCAGTATTCGGGACGCCGAAGTGTGCTCTGAGAGTGTTCAGACTTTCTATGGTTGAAGATACATATGGCTTTAATAGAGCCCCTAGCGATTTAGGTCGTATCGAGGTGTATGTACCAATTTAGACGTGAAGTGGGGAAAACAGATTGCAAAAGAAACCAACACCGAACAGGGTTGGGCGAAAAACTATTTCCATTATAATCTGATTAGTACGTCGAGACGTATTTGTACAGAAGATGCGATAAGCATTACGGCTACTTTACATGCCGAAGACAAGGGAAAGCTATATATAGGTCCTAAAAGCAAAAGGACGATCTTGAAGATCCTCTGGACACCCTGTCGCACGTCTGCGCAGCTTTTCGCCTTGGTATATGATCCCTTGAGATGATCAACAATCAAGAATGCCCAAGGGGCCTAGAAGGAGGCCCACGTTACCACCGGAAATTGATGTGGGTTGTAGACAACCTGAAAAATAAAAACAAGAAGAACAAGGTGGAACAATGTGGAGGTCCGGATGGGGTCGAGTCGTACCGTAGACCATATGTTTAGCGTGCCTCCGTCCTTGCCCATGGTATCATATGTACGCGTGGTACATATGCCGCTATCAGGCTGGGGCATTGACAGAGGCTAAGTTGCTAATCTAGCTCTGAATTAGCCGGACTTTCATTCTGTAGGGTAGATCGGACTCGTTTAACTGTGTCCGGGGGCTTGACTGCCATTGTGGTATTCAGCCTAGAGAGGCCACCCTGCACCTCGGCTGCGAGGGCCGCGGTATGCTCCTCTGTACGGAGGGAGCGCTCCATGTTTCCATTGACTGTTATAACGCCACGTGGTCCAGGCATCTTGAGCTTAAGATAAGCATAGTGCGGGACTGCATTGAAACGGGCGAAAGCTATACGTCCGAGCAGTGCGTGATAGCCACTTCGGAACGGGACAATGTCAAAGATCAGGTCTTCGCTCCGGAAGTTATCCGGTGAGCCGAAGACGACCTCCAGCATTATGGGTTCGGTGCAACATGCCAGTACACCGGGTATTACCCCTTTGAAGGTGGTTTTGGTGGGCTTGATTCTTGATGGATCAATGCCCATTTTACGAACGGTGTCCTGATAGAGCAGCTTGAGACTGCTGCCGCCGTCCATAAGGACTCGCGTGAGGTGGAATCCATCAATAATTGGATCGAGGACCAATGCAACCGAACCCCCATGACGGATACTGGTCGGATGGTCTTTTCGATCAAAGGTGATCGGACAAGCTGACCACAGATTAAATTTCAGGGCGACTGGCTCTATGGCGTAGATGTCCCTTAACGCGTGTTTGCGTTCCCGCTTGGGGATATGAGTAATGTAGATCATGTTCACCATCTTGACCTCGGGGGGAAATTTCTTCTCTCCCCCCGTGTTCGGTGGGCGAGGCTCTTCATCGTCGTCCTCGCCGGGCGGCCCTTTCCCCTTGTGTTCAGCATTGAGCTTGTCGGCCTATTTGAAGACCCAACAAGTTCGGTTGGTATGATTGGCAAGTTTATCGGAGGTGCCATGAATCTAGCATGGCCGCTCGAGTATTCTGTCCAGACTGGATGGACCATCTCTGTTTCCTTTGAATGGCTTCTTCCGCTGACTGGGTTTAGAGCCGCTGAATCCGGCGTTTACCGCCGTGTCCTCGGTATCTTGGTTGTTGCTTCGACGCTTGTGCTTGTTGCGTCCTGGCTTGCCATTGCCATCCCTGGCTTCGGAAGTGCCGGGGTCGCTGGTGCTATTGCTTCTACGAGCCAGCCAGCTATCTTCTCCCGCGCAAAAGCGGGTCATGAGTGCGGTAAGGGCTGCCATGGACTCCGGCTTTTCCTGGCCGAGGTGTCGGGCGAGCCACTCATCTCAGACGCTGTGTTTAAAGGCCGCGAGGGCTTCGGCGTCCGGACAATCCACAATTTGGTTCTTTTTAATCAAGAACCTGGTCCAAAGTTTCCGGGCTGATTCTCCGGGCTGCTGGACTATGTGACTAAGGTCATCGGCGTCTGGAGGCCGAACATAGGTACCTTGGAAGTTGTCTCTAAAGGCGTCCTCCAAGTCTTCCCAGCTTCCAATAGAGTTTTCTGGGAGGTTGTTTAGCCAGTGCCGTGCTGGCCCCTTGAGTTTTAGGGGCAGGTACTTGATGGCATGGAGGTCGTCACCGCGGGCCATGTGAATGTGGAGAAGAAAGTCTTCGATCCATACCACGGGATCCGTCGTACCATCATATGATTCGATGTTCACGGGTTTAAATCCTTCGGGGAATTGGTGCTCCATAACCTCATCGGTGAAGCATAAGGGGTGTGCGGCGCCTCTGTATCGAGCGATGTCGCAAAGCAGTTCGGATGAAGGCCGAATGCGGTTCTCGGCTTGACTGAGGTTGTGCCTGTCATGCCAGGCCTGATGGCCGTCCTCTCGTGTCGGAGCACGCCCCCTTGACCCATAGATTGATCTTGTCTAACCGGCTCTACTGTCCAGGTCATTGCGTAGGTCATAGATATAGCCCGGGGGCGCTGCCTCCCTGCCTCGATGGCGGGGTGGCGTGGGCTGGTGTTCGGCGTGCGTAGCCGGTCTGTCCCGTCCACGTGGTGGTCGGGTTGGTCGGCCGTTTTGTGCTTTGGCGGTATTGGCTCAAGGGCCTCGTCGTCAAATTGAGGTAGTAGCTTACGCTTCGGGTAACTCTTGGTTCGGCGTTCGAGGACGTATTCCTCGGCTGCCAGGACATTAGTTCATCTGTCATTGAGTATATCCTGTTCAGCTTGAAGCTGCTGCTGCTTCTTTTTCAGGCTTCTAGCAGTGGCGATTAGCCTGCGCTTAAAGCGCTCTTGCTCGAGGGGCTCCTCCGGCATGATAAAGTCTTCGTCGCCGAGGCTCACATCCTCTTCGGAGATCGGTAGGTAGTTGCTATCCTCCGAGTCCTCATTCCCGATTGCATCATCGGGGTTAACTTGCCCGTCCTCCAAATCATCCTATTCGGATGTTGGCTCGATAGGGGCTTCAGGGTCTTCGGCGTTCTCCGGAGTGTTATTATCTTTTGTGCCGGTATTGCTGTCTTTTTCGAGACGCAATTTTGAGCGACGCCGCTGTCGTCGACGCTTTGGAGGTGCTTCAGCAGGCTTGTCCTCAACCGGATCCTTCTTGTCGCCGCCGTCATCTTCTTTGGGCGTATCCACCATGTATACGTCGTATCTGGAGGTGGCCGTTCAACGTCCGGTAAACGGGGGGTTTTGGCCTTGATTGTCTCCGGCATTGTCGTCCATACCGTCGATGTCTTTGGAGGCGTAGTCCAGCATGTCGGTTAGATCTTCGACAGTGGCTACGAAGTGGGTGGTGGGTGGGACATAAAATTCCCCGCTCTCAGATCCTAGTCCGGGCTGGGTGTAATTCGGAAGCGATTCCTCTGATATGGCGAGGGATCGCAATAAGTCCAGAGCCTCGTTTAGGAGCGAGGTTTGGACATAGAGGCGAGAGTCCGCTGGGCCGACCGGGGTGAGGGCCTCCTGGCCGCGCCCGCTTGTCACGGACCTTGAGAGTTCGGAGTTAGAGTCCGAGGGGGAGTCCGGCGCTTTGGCGATAAGGGGAGTTCGGTTCGTCTTTGGGTTTGCTGATGACGCCATCCCCTCCGGATCTCCGGTAGCGAGTTCCATGATTGCAGGGAGTCCCGCGGGCTCTAAATTCCCGTCTTCGGACCCGGTGGTCCGCTCTGGATCTAAGGTCAGAGCGGCGGTCGGGGCCGCGAATCCTCCGAAGGTCAAGTCTCCTCGGATATCGGCGACATAGTTTAGGTTCCCGAAACTGATCTGATGACCAGGGGCGTAGCTGTCAATCTGCTCGAGGTGGCCAATCGAGTTGGCACGCAGTGCGAAGCCGCCGAATACGAAGATTTTGCCGGGAAGGAAAGTCTCCTCCGAAGTAGCATCATTGTGGATGATCGAACGAGCCTTCGAACCTTTTGTCGACAACACAGAGGAACTCTCAATGAAAGCAGCAATGTCGGTGTCAAAACCGGCCGATCTCGGGTATGGGGTCCCGAACTGTGCGTCTGAGGATCGAAGGTAACAGGAGGCAGGGGACACGATGTTTACCCAGGTTCCGGCCCTCTTGATGGAGGTAATACCCTACTTCCTGCTTGATTGACTTTGATGAGTACAGGGGTTACAAGAGTTGATCTACCTCGAGATCATAATGGCTAAATCCTAGATGTCTAGCCTGTATGATTGTGATTGCCTCTACGGACTAAACCCTCAAGTTTATATAGACACCGGAGAGGCCTAGGGTTATACAGAGTCTGTTTACAGAGAAAGGAATCTTCATATCCGGGCGCCAAGCTTTCTATCCACGCAAAGGAGAGTCCCATCCGGACACGGGGGGAAGCCTTCCATCTTGTATATTTACGGCCCACCAGTCTGGCCCATGTCACATAGCCCGGACGCCCGGGGCCCCCCTAATCCAGGACTCCCTCAGTCATAAGGTAGAGGTGTAACACCAACCTCCTTAGCTAAACTAGAAGTATAAATCCCACCATAGAAATAACCACTACCAGCGTTGTGTTGCAATCTGCGTTCAACAATCGCCCCAAGATTATAACATTTAATTCCGGTAAGAGAAGTGTGTATGAGGCTCAAGTCAGGGGCACATAGTGTGATGCAATCCTGCTTGCCTACAATGCATTTTCCATTAAAGAGTGCAAAGTATTGAATTGATGGGAAACGAATACTTTTTATTCTACCCTGTGTCACTCCTCTATCCTCACCGTAACAAAGACTAGTCAAGAATGTCTCATATTCAGCTCTTGGTGGCTCGTCTAGCGAACCCCAAAATGGAATTTTACAAATACCACAAAACATTTCTAGAGGCATAGTAAATGGGCGGTGATTATATTATTCACATGAAGAGAGAGAGAGAGAGCAATGGTGATTTTTTTCTTGGCCCATTAGGCCCGTGTAGTTGCCGGCAGGATGCCCGGAACCCCTTCCGGTGACCCGATATGTACCCGGTACCCCCAGAACACTTCTGGTGTCCGAATATCATCGTCCTATATATGAATACCTGGAAGTTGCATAATCTCATAGTCAAAGGAATATGTATATGACATGAAGAAAGCAATAGCAATAAAACTGAACGATCAATATGCTAAGCTAACGGATGGGTCTGTTCATGAAATGACATCACATGTCTAAGGTTAGGAAACTTAACCATCTTTGATTAACGAGCTAGTCTAGTAGAGGCTTACTAGGGACACGGTGTTCTGTCTATGTACTCACACATGTATCAAGTTTCCAGTTAATACAATTCTAGCATGAATAATAAACATGTAACATCCCAAATTTTTAATTTGGAATGTTATACATTAGATCATCATGCATAACATATTTTATTGCATTTTGTTTTGCGATCCTAGAAATTCTACGCAACTCGAGGACCCACGGAGAGAGTCGGGGATTTCGTTATTTTCATATTTTGGGTTTTCTCAAATTTTGAAAATACGATCATTTGTTTTAATTATTTTTCTCTCCGAAAAATATTTCATATCAAAATATATGAGAGGGGATAAAATGACTTCTCCACAAATAATGAAATATTGGAGGAAAAATATTAAAAACAAATATTTGATTTTATTTGATTATTATTTGAATTAGGAAAAATACGCGGTTTTCAAAATTGCATTTAGGCCCCAAATAAATGTTCATCTTGTCTGGCTTATTTTTAGAGGACGGGGAAAATTTATTTCGGGATTTTTGGAGTCCGTTTAGTATTTCTTTTATTTGTTTTTCTGCGCGAATTATTTAACAAAAACGCGAACCAACCTTGGGCCGTATTCGGCCAGGACTCCGCCCGGCCAGGCCTTTATAAGGCGCGCCCCCGAGGCCCCGTCGTCCCAAGTCGCCCCCGCCGCCGCCGAAAACCCTAACCCTAGCCTGATCTGCCGCCGCCGCCGCCCGCCGTCCCACCGCCGACCCCGCCGGAGCCGCCCGTCGCCCTGCCGAGGTTATCCACCGCCCCGCCGCCGGCGGTTTTCCTCGAGAAAACCGTTCGGTTTTCCGTCCGGTTTTTCGTTCGGTTTTAAAAAAAAAACCTAGATCTGTTTTTTCTGGTTTAGTTTATTTAGCGAACACTCATTCGTTCGTTCGTTTTAACGAACGGTTTTCGTTTTTTTCGCAGACAGCGAACGTTCGTTCGTTAGCCTGTTCGTCCGTTTTCTTTTTCTCGGATTTTTCGTGATTATTTCTAATCGTTCTAGTATAACTTTTCGCTCGTTTATCGGAATCAGGCGATTCAAGCGCCTAGAGTTTCGTCTCGAAACCCTCTTTCCGTTTAACCAACTCAAACAAGTTTTTGCTACTGTAAAATTTGACTTAGGTCCAGATTAGTAACGAAGATTGTTTCTTTCGCCGTTTGACTTTCGTTGCTTCGTTTGATTTGATTCTTTTTGCAAACCGGAGTTCTTAAGTTGAACTTTCTGGTTAGATCTTTTATTTGAGTTTTACCTATGCATTAGATGAGTGCTTATTGTATGCTTGTTTGTTTGCGATAGAGTACCCGGAGTGCGCAGCGTGCTACTTCAATCTCTAGGTTTCACGGATCATCAGCAAGGCAAGTAACACTTTGATCATACCTCTTTTCATACCCAGTTTTATTGCATTAGATCAATCCTCAAACAATTGCATGATTAGGATCTAATTAAATTGTGGGTGTCGGGAAGTAGATG
Organism: Triticum aestivum; assembly: GCF_018294505.1. NCBI lineage: Eukaryota > Viridiplantae > Streptophyta > Magnoliopsida > Poales > Poaceae > Triticum > Triticum aestivum. Next base: position 471,629,112 of record NC_057814.1, on the reverse strand, counting down.
AGGTAGTACCTATTACCTGTTTTATTATCAACCTTTGGGAGTTACTTCTACGTTTGCTTAATGCTATGCTATGCTAGTAGACGTGGATTGGGTGAGTATCCATGACAGATGTGAGATTGTTAATTAATGGTTTATTTAAGGTGGCAACTTAAACACACATCTGGGTGGATTGAGGCACCTGGGTATTCCAGTGATTGCCTGTTTTTTTATGGACCGCCACCCAGGCTCAAAGGGATCATGAGATTATTCATGCTAGAAACTTCCGTGTGCAGCCACATGCTATTATGGGCTCTAGCATAGTTGATTAAGTCGTGTGAACTCTTACAGTGGTAGACTAGCAGATGTAGGGGAAAGTAGGTGTAACTGTCTACCCATCGTAAGGTGCTAACGCTTTTGAAAGACTGTGTCTCGGTCATCCGTTTCTCAAACACCATGTAGTGCGAGAAATCCAACGGAGGAGATCGAGTCTTGTGGGAAAAGTGCACAAACCTCTGCAGAGTGTACAATCTAATCATGGTTAGCCGTGTCCCCGGTTATGGACATCTTGAGTATCTAGTTCTTGGATTATCATGTGAATATCATCATCTTATACTTAACTAATTTTGTTGGGTTGTTAATGATTACTTTTAATTGGGATTGAGAGGGGGGTTTACCTTCTCAATATTTTTCAACCAACTTTGTAGTTAAATAAAAATATATTCCTTTGCAGTAGGGAAAAATTGGCTTTTCGCAAAACTGTAACCATAGAGCTTTCCACCAGCCAAATATGCATGTAGTGATAGCATTATTCTGTTCATTACTCTCTATGTGTTACTTTGCCAGCATATTCCATGTGCTGACCCATTTTCGGGCTGCAACGTATCATGTTGCAGACTTTTCAGACGACGAGTAAGAAGCCTTAGGTCGTGGTCTTATACTCAGTGTTGCCGTTGGAGTTGATGGACTCACTTTATCTTCCAAGCCTTCCACTGTTATCGTAATTAGATGGCGTTAAGCCATATTTATTGTAATAAGTTCTCTCTTGAGACTATTCGATGTAATAAGTGTGTGATTGCTACTCTGTTATAAATCCTTCAAGTACTGTGCGTGTCAGCATTACCGATCCATGGATGACACTGATGCATAGAGACTGGACTGTTTGAGGTCTGGTCGCTACAAAACATTTATCATGATATAAGGAAATATAAAATAACAACTTTATTATTGTCTCTAGGGCATATTTCCTTCAGTCTCCCACTTGGACTACAGTCAATAATCTAGTTCACATCGCCATGTGATTTAACACCAATATTTCACATCTTTATGTGATTAACACCCATAGTTCACATCACCATGTGACCACACCCAAAGGGTTTACTAGAGTAAATAATCTAGTTCACATCGCTATGTGATTAACACCCAAAGAGTACTAAGGTGTGATCATGTTTTGCTTGTCAGAGAAGTTTAGTCAACGGGTCTGTCACATTCAGATCCATATGTATTTTGCAAATTTCTATGTCTAGAATGCTCTGCATGGAGCTACTCTAGATAATTGCTCCCACTTTCAATACGTATCCAGATTGAGACTCAGAGTCATTTGGATCGGTGTAAAAGCTTGTATCGACGTAACCCTTTACGACGAACTCTTTGTCACCTCCATGACCGAGAAACATTTCCTTAGTCCTCTTTAGGTACCTAAGGATAATTTTGACCGATGTCCAGTGATCTACTCCTAGATCACTATTGTACCCCCTTGACAAACTTATGGCAAGATATACAATAGGTCTGGCACGCAGCATGGCATACTTTATAGAACCTGTGGCTGAGGCATAGGGAATGACTTTCATTCTCTCTCTATCTTCTGCCGTGGTCGGGTTTTGAGTCTTACTCATCTTCACACCGTACAATACAGGCTAGAATTCCTTCTTTGACTGATCCATTTTGAACTCCTTCAAAATCTTGTCAAGGTGTGTGCTTTGTGAAAGTTTTATTAAGCATCTCGATCTATCTCCATAGATCTTGATGCCCAATACATAAGTAGCTTTACCTATGTCTTTTATTGAAAAATTCTTATTCAAGTATCCTTTTATGCTATCCAGAAATTCTATATCATTTCCAATCAGCAATATGTCATCGACATATAATATTAGAAATGCTACAGTGCTCCCACTCACTTTCTTGTAAATAGAGGCTTCACCGTTAGTCTGTATAAAACCATATGCTTTGATCGCCTCATCAAAGCATATGTTCCAACTCCGAGATGCTTGCATCAGTCCATAGATGGATCGCTGGAGCTTGCACACTTTGTGAGCACCTTTAGGATTGACAAAACCTTCTGGTTGCATCATATACAAATCTTCTTTAATAAATCCATTAAGGAATGCAGTTTTTATATCCATCTGCCAGATTTCATAAAATGCAGAAATCACTAACATGATTCAGACAGACTTAAGCATCTATACGAGTGAGAAAATCTCATCGTAGTCAACACCTTGAACTTGTCGAAAGCCTTTTGTGACAATTCGAGCTTTGAAGATAGTAACACTACCATCAGCGTTCGTCTTCCTCTTGAAGATCCATTTATTCCCAATGGCTTTCTGATCATCGGGCAAGTCCACCAAAGTCCACACTTTGTTCTTATATATGTATCATATCTCAGATTTCATGGCCTCAAGCCATTTATCGGAATCTGGGCTCATCATCGCTTCCTCATAGTTTGTAGGTTCGTCATGGTCTAGTAACATGACTTCCAGGACAGGATTACCGTACCACTCTGGTGCAGAACGTGCTCTTGTTGACCTACGAAGTTCGGTAGTAACTTGATCTGAAGTTTCATGATCATCATCATTAGCTTCCTCTCTAGTTGGTGTAGGCATCACGGGAACGGATTTCACTGATGTGCTACTTTCCAATTTGAGAGAAGGTACAATTACCTCATCATGTTCTACTTTCCTCCCACTCACTTCTTTCGAGAGAAACTCCTTCTCTAGAAAGGTTCCATTCTTAGCAACAAAGATCTTGCCTGCGGATCTGTGGTACAAGGTGTACCCAATGTTTTCTTTAGGGTATCCTATGAAGATGCACTTCTCCTATTTGGGTTCGAGCTTATCAGGCTGAAGCCTTTTTATATAAGTGTCACAACCCCAAACTTTAAGAAACGACAGCTTAGGTTTCTAGCCAAACCATAGTTCATACGGTGTCGTCTCAACGGATTTAGACAATGCCCTATTTAACGTGAATGCAGCTGTCTCTAATGCATAACCCCAAAACGATAGTGGTAAATCGGTAAGAGACATCATAGATCGCACCATATCTAATAAAGTACGGTCACGACGTTCGGACACACCATTACGCTGTGGTGTTCCAGGTGGCGTCAGTTGTGAAACTATTCCACATTGTTTTAAATGAAAGTCAAACGCGTAACTCAAATATTCGCCTTCGCGATCAGATCGTAGGAACTTTATTTTCTTGTTACGATGATTATTTACTTCACTCTGAAATTCTTTGAACTTTTTAAATGTTTCAGACTTGTGTTTCATTAAGTAGATATACCCATATCTGCTCAAATCATCTGTGACGATAAGAAATAACGATACCCGCCGCGTGCCTCAACAGTCATTGGACCGCATACATCGGTATGTATTATTTTCAATAAGTCATTGGCTCGCTCCATTGTTCCGGAGAACGGAGTTTTAGTCATCTTGCCCATGAGGCATGGTTCGCAAGTATCAAATGATTCATAATCAAGTGATTCCATAATCCCATCTGCATGGAGTTTCTTCATGCGCTTTAAACCGATATGACCTAAACGGCAGTGCCACAAATATGTTGCACTATCATTATCAACTTTGCATCTTTTGGCATTAATATTATGAATATGTGTATCACTACGATCGAGATTCAACAAACCATTCACATTGAGTGCATGACCATAGAAGGTTTTATTCATTTAAACAGAACAACAATTATTCTCTAACTTAAATGAATAACCGTTGAAATAAACATGATTCAATCATATTCATGCTCAACCCAAACACCAAATAACATTTATTTAGGTTCAACACTAATCCCGAATGTAGAGGGAGTGTGCGATGGTGATCGTATCAACCTTGGAATCACTTCCAACACACATCGTCACCTCGTCCCTAACTAGTCTCTGTTCATTCTGCAACTGAACTGGTATCAAATACCCAGTGGTTGCTACGAACACTAGTAAAGTACACATCAATAACATGTATATCAAATATACCTTTGTTTACTTTGACATCCTTCTTATCCGCCAAGTATCTGGGACAGTTCTGCTTCCAGTTACCATTCCCTTTGCAGTAGAAGCACTCAGTTTCAGGCTTGGGTCCAGCTTTGGGCATCTTCACGGGAGCGGCAACTTGGTTGCCATCTTTCTTCAAGTTCCCTTTCTTTCCCTTTGCCATTTTTCTTGAAACAAGTGGTCCTGTTAACCATCAACACTTGATGCTATTTCTTGATTTCTACCTTCGTCGATTTCAGTATCGTGAAGAGCTTGGGAATCATTTTCGTCATCCCTTGCATATTATAGTTCATCACGAAGTTCTAGTAACTTGGTGATAGTGACTAGAGAACTCTGTCAATCACTATCTTATCTGAAAGATTAACTCCCACTTGATTCAAGCGATTGTAGTACCGAGACATTCTGAGCACATGCTCACTGGCTGAGCTATTCTCCTCCATCTTGTAGGCAAAGTACTAGTCAGAGGTCTCATACCTCTTGACATGGGCATGAGTCTGAAATACTAATTTCAACTCCTGGAACATCTCATATGCTCTGTGGCGTTCAAAACGTTTTTGAAGTCCCGGTTCTAAGCCGTAAAGCATGGCGCACTAAACTATCAAGTAGTCATCATACCGAGCTTGTCAAACGGTCATAACGTCTGCATCTGCTCCTGCAATAGGTCTGTCACCTAGCGGTGCATCAATGACATAATTCTTCTGTGCAGAAATAAGGATAATCCTCAGATCACGGACCCAGTCCGCATCGTTGCTAATATTATCTTTCAACTTAGTTTTCTCTAGGAACATATCAAAAATAAAACAGGGAAGCTATACGCGAGCTATTGATCTACAACATAGATATGCAAATACTATCAGGACTAAGCTCATGACAAATTAAGTTCAATGAATCATATTACTTAAGAACTCCCACTTAGATAGACATCCCTCGAGTCATCTAAATGATCACGTAATCCAAATCAACTAAACCATGTCCGATCATCACGTGAGATGGAGTAGTCTTCAATGGTGAACGTCTCTATGTTGATCATATCTACTATATGATTCACGCTCGACCTTTCGGTCTCCAGTGTTCCGGGGCCATGTCTATACATGCTAGGCTCGTCTAGTTTAACCTGAGTATTCCGCATGTGCAAAACTATCTTGCACCCATTGTATGTGAACCTAGAGCCTATCACACCCGATCATCACGAGGTGTCTCAGCACGAAGAACTTTCGCAACGGTGCATACTCAGGGAGAACACTTATACCTTGAGATTTTAGTGAGGGATCATCTTGTAATGCTACTGCCGTACTAAGCAAAATAAGATGCATAAAAGGTAAACATCACATGCGATCAAAATATGTGACATGATATGAACATCATTATCTTGTGCCTTTGATCTCCATCTCCAAAGCACCGTCATGATCTCCACCGTCACTGGCTTGACACCTTGATCTCCATCGTAGCGTCGTGGTCGTCTCACCAACTATTGCTTCTATAACTATCGCTAACGCATAGTGATAAAGTAAAGCAATTACATGGCGTTTGCATTTCATACAATAAAGCGACAACCATAAGGCGCCTGCCAGTTGCCGATAACTTTTACAAAACAAGATCATCTCATACAATAACGTATATCACATCATGTCTTGACCATATCACATCACAACATGCCCTGCAAAAACAAGTTAGACGTCCTCTACTTTGTTGTTGCAAGTTTTACGTGGCTGCTACGGGCTTCTAGCAAGAACCGTTCTTACCTATGCATCAACGCCACAACGGTGATTTATCAAGTTTGCTGTTTTAACCTTCAACAAGGACCGGCCGCAGTCAAATTTGATTCAACTAAAGTTGGAGAAACAGACACCCACCAGCCACCTTTATGCAAAACTAGTTGCATGTCTGTCGGTGGAACCGGTCTCATGAACGTGGTCATGTAAGGTTGGTCCAGGCCGCTTCATCCAACAATACCACCTAATCAAAATAAGACCTTGGTGGTAAGCAGTATGACGATCACCACCCACAACTCTTTGTGTTCTAGTCGTGCATATCATCTACGCATAGACCTGGCTCGGATGCCACTGTTGGGAAACGTAGCATGCAATTTCAAAAATTTCCTACGCTCACGCAAGATGTATTTAGGAGACGCATAGCAACGAGAGGGGGAGAGTGTGTCCACTGATGTCTACCACACAACCTTCTTATAGACGTTGTTGGGCCTCCAAGTGCAGAGGTTTGTAGGACAGTAGCAAATTTCCCTCAAGTGGATGACCTAAGGTTTATCAAGCCGTGGGAGGCTGTAACGCCCCGAGACCGACGCTTCAGAAGACTTCCATATTTTGCATGATCACCGTGTGTTTCTTTTGTGCTTGCTCTTTTATTTTTTCATTGCATCATGTCATCATGCCATCATGCCATCATGTCATTAATTTTTTTAAACTCAACTAAGTAAATTGCATGGATCTTCGATCCATTTAAATCGAGGGAATTGCACATGGTGATTTCTCTTTATAACATATATCCTCCCAATATTATTAGGGAGCTATATTAAAATTTTCCATTAATTGGAGTTTACCATAACACACTTGCAAATAGCCCAATGCCTTTGTTATTTTAATTCTTGGTCTCCAACCTCGTCATATATTTTTTTCATCATATTCCGGGGCTCCACCAAAAATGCGAACATTTTTGGACCGTCCCAACCCTCACTTCCTATTCAAATCATTTGAATTAAATTCAAATGCATTTGGATTTATATCGTCCAATCTGGCCTTTTCTATTTTCTCGGAACAAGCGCATTTTTGTGAGTCCGGAGAAATTATCCGCGGGTCCAACATTTTTCCCTAACCCTCTCTTTCTTTTCTTCTCTCTATTTCTTTCCTGCTAGAATGTTTAAAAGAGGTAGAGAGAGAGATGGAGCTGCTCTAGGCCGGCCCATCCTATTTTTCCCTAAGGCCCATCTGCTAGGCCCAGCCTCCCACACCTGCTCTAACCCTAGCCCGACCCCCCTGCTCGATCCCCCACTCTCCCTCGTCTCCTTCCCTCGCGCCGCCACACATCGCCAGAGAGAGGAGCTCCCTGCGCTACAAGGTCCGAGCGCCTCTTCCTCTCCTCGCCATCGCCACCCTGGCGAGCGAGCCCCAGCGCCCCTCATCGCCTCGCCCGATCCCCTCTCCCCATCGTCCTCCTCCTGCGCCCACGCCTTGCCTCCCATGGCGCCCGAAGCCATGCCCCGTCGCCCTCCGGCCGGCGAGTCTAGGCCGCCCAGCTCGCCGCCGCCGCCGATGACCAAGCTTCCTCAGCGCCGCCTCTCCTCCTGCTTCTCCTCGTTGCCACCAACCCGCCGTTCGCCTCCTCCATCGACCATCCCGGCCACCAGGGCTGTTGACGGCCGAAGCCCGGCCGCGTCGTAGCCTCTGCTACCGGCGGCCTCGACCTCGAAGACCCCATGGACGCCTCTGCTCCATCGCCTCCTTGCTGCTGCCCGAGCCCCAAGTCCGTCGGCCTGCCTCCACTGAGGACGGGCAGGAACGGGACCCCGGCGACCTCCCGCGACCGGTTTCAGCAAGTTCGACGCCGAGCGCGCCTGAGATGTTCTTCCTCCCGCTGGCCTCCTCTGTGCGCCAAGCCCCTCGCCTGCGTGCCAAGTTCTCGCTGCCACCGCTTTTCTCACTCACTCCGCATCCGTGGCTCTGCTGCTGGACCTCGCTGTCGAGAGCCTCGTCGTTGGCCTCCTCCTTGCCTCTGCACCTCCGGATCCTGTTGTTGCTGGACGCAACTTTGACCACGATGAATACGCCAAGACCTCGAGATCGACTTCGCGGACTGACAAGTACCACGACGACCGTCGAGACCGCCAAGTACCACGAGACACGGCGCCCGAACGACTACCGCACCGAACGCCAAGTACAACTATGAACTCGAAGACCTCAGATGCATCAAGTTCCTCTACGACCCGTGTACGACTACGTGATTTCACCAAGTACCCCTCGGATGCGCCAAGTTTGACTACATGGACCACCAAGTTCCTCTACCGATGACTCTAACGACTACGAAACGTGTACCACTACCGTCGACCCGCGAAGACCCCGTGGACGTCAAGTTCTTTGTCGTGACCCCGAGCATCTACGGAATATGTACCACTACTTCCACTACCTTCGCGAGAACGACTACTTCCCCTACGACACGTGAACAACTACTTCCACTTCGAACGCGTTCCGCCCCGTATGCACGCTTCGAAGGTATAACCCCGAGACGACGTCCGTGGACCGAATGCATGTGTTGCATGAGATGCTCGTGTTTGCACCGTTTCCTAGTTGTCATTGCACATTTCTCCCAGTTTGCCATGCCGCGTACCGTGGGAACCCGGAATCCGGGAGCACCCCACCATCCTTGCATGACACGCTCACGCCCACTTCTTTTGCACCGGTATCTCCGTGAGCTATCAATACCGATATGTTGCCGTGGCATCATTTTCGGATTCGTTGCCGTGGCACCCTTTTCCTTCGTCCATGGCGACAAATGCCTCGTATCATGCTCATGTCCACGTTTTCATAAAATTGCTTAAAAACTTGCATATGTCATTCGCATCATGATAACAACATTTAAATGTTTAAAATTGTTGTTTGCCGTAAATTGCGAAATGACATATGGGGATTTTCCGGAATTGTTGTTCGTTGTTCCGGCCTCATTTAAAATTGCCTAGATAGTTAGTTTATTTATGCTTCACCTCTTGCCATGGTAATCAACATTTAATATGGTCGAGTACATAATGAGAGAGAACTAAATAATTGATGTGGTGTTTCGTCAATATGCAACTCGTTGCATATTGAGCTCCATTTAATTTGTAGTATTGTTTGTTGCACTTTGCCATGCCATGCATATTTAAACCGGGCATGCATCATACTTGACTGTGCATCATGCCATGGGTATGTGGTGGTTGTTTACTATGTTGTTTGTTTCTTTCCGGGTTGCTTCTCTCGTTAGCTTCGGTTTCGTTCCGGAGTTGTGAGGATTCGTTCGACTACACCCGTTTGTCTTCTTCATGGACTCGTTCTTCTTCCTTGCGGGATCTCAGGCAAGATGACCATACCCTCGAAATCACTTCTATCATTGCGTGCTAGTTGTTCGCTCTATTGCTATGCTGCGCTACCTATTCACTTGCTCTTCAAGCCTCCTAAATTGCCATGAACCTCTAACCTTTGGCACCCTTCCTAGCAAACCGTTGTTTGGCTATGTGACCGCTTTTGCTCAGCCCCTCTTATAGCGTTGCTAGATGCAGGTGAAGATGAAGATTGCTCCATGTTGGATTATGTTTATGTTGGGATATCACAATATCTCTTATATTATTAATGCATCTATATATTTGGTAAAGGGTGGAAGGCTCGGCCTTATGCCTGGTGTTTTGTTCCACTCTTGCCGCCCTAGTTTCCGTCATACCAGGGTTATGTTCCTTGATTTTGCGTTCCTAACGCGGTTGGGTGATTTATGGGACCCCTTGACAGTTCGCTTTGAATAAAACTCTTCCAGCAAGGCCCAACCTTGGTTTTACATTTGCCTCACCTAGCCTTTTTCCCTTGGGAGTCGCGCTCTCGAGGGTCATCTTATTTTACCCCCCCGGGCCAGTGCTCCTCGGAGTGTTGGTCCAAACTAGAGCACCGTGCGGGACCATCCCTTGGCAACTTGGGTTACGTCGGTACATGTACGCTTCGCTTATCCGGTGTGTCCTGAGAACGAGATACGTGCGACTCCTATCGGGATTGTCGACACATCGGGCGGCTTTGCTGGACTTGTTTTACCATTGTCGAAATGTCTTGTAACCGGGATTCCGAGACTGATCGGGTCTTCCCGGGAGAAGGAATATCCTTCGTTGACCGTGAGAGCTTATAATGGGCTAAGTTGGGACACCCCTGCAGGGTATTATCTTTCGAAAGCCGTGCCCGCGGTTATGTGGCAGATGGGAATTTGTTAATATCCGGTTGTAGAGAACTTGACACTTGACCGTAATTAAAACGCATCAACCGCGTGTGTAGCCGTGATGGTCTCTTCTCGGCGGAGTCCGGGAAGTGAACACGGTTTTTGGGTTATGTCTGATGTAAGTAGGAGTTCAGGATCACTTCTTGATCATTACTAGTTGACGACCGTTCCGTTGCTTCTCTTCTCGCTCTCATTTGCGTATGTTAGCCACCTTATATGCTTAGTGCTTGCTGCAGCTCCACCTCATTACCCCATCCTTTCCTATAAGCTTAAATAGTCTTGATCTCGCGGGTGTGAGATTGCTGAGTCCTCGTGACTCACAGATACTTCCCAAACAGTTGCAGGTGCCGATGAGACCAGTGCAGGTGACGCAACTGAGCTCAAGTGGGAGCTCGATGAAGATCTTGTTCGTTGTGTTGTTTCTTTTCATATTGATCAGTAGTGGTGCCCAGTTGGGACGATCGAGGATCTGGCAGTTGGGTTGTCTTCTTTTCTTTTGGTTCCGTAGTCGGACCTATGTGTGTATCTTGAATGATGTATGATTTAATTATGTATTGTGTGAAGTGGCGATTGTAAGCCAACTCTTTATCCCTTTCTTGTTCATTACATGGGATTGTGTGAAGATGATCCTTCTTGCGACAAAACCACAATGCGGTTATGCCTCTAAGTCGTGCCTCGACACGTGGGAGATATAGCCGCATCGTGGGCGTTACAAGTTGGTAATCAGAGCCATCCCCGACTTAGGAGCCCCCTGCTTGATTGAATCGTTGACGTTGTTGAGTCTAGAACGAAAATGTTTTGAGTCTTAGGATTATATATATCGGAGAGTAGGATTCTTTTTACTCCTCAGTCCCTTCGCCGCTCTGGCGAGGCCTCCTGACGTAGAAGTTTTGACTTTTCTCTCCTCAAATTTCACTAAAAATTTTTTAGGATCACGCGGGTATCTTGGAATCGTTCCGATGGTTTTGTGACGAGAACATTGTTCTTGGTGCCTCCTGACATTTAGGGGTTGTGGCAGTGTCCCGGGGAGTTGAGCTCCGAGGTGTTGTCGTCACAATTTTATCGTTGCAGTTCTGGAATACCTGAGTTTCGCCGACATCGAAATCTCTTTTATGCAGTTGTTGGTGAGATCACCTCGACGCCACCCAGTACTGGGGCGGGAGTTCGGGAGTATTGCCATAACTCGTATAACGGATGCTTTTCGAAGGTTGAGGTAAACGATTTCCGAAGATTTCTTGGTTATGTGTTGACGGATGGATACAACTGGATCTAGGTATTGTTAGTTTGGGTGATATATTTTGTGTCCCCTGTATCCCCAACACCTGATTGCATAACCAGAAAGTCTCGGGAGTTTATAAGTGGGAATTCAAGTATCTCTTAGGATATCTTTCCGACAGATGCATGATATGAGATTGGGGTTCGACGTCTAGTGGTCCGCCTTTCCACGGTTGGTTTTACAGTGGTCTCGTAGTGTCTTAAAGAGTCCTTGGCTATGCCGACCCGGGGACGCTTCGTATGTCATGTGCACTGCCTTGTACATGATGGTGCTGTACGATCGAGCCCATGTGGGCCCCACCACGAAAACTTCGGACGAAATCTCTATCATATGTTTGTTCCGGCTTAGTTCCTAAGCCAATCCTTTGTTTTGTTTTAAGTTGTGGTATTCGAGTTGCTTCAATGTCAAGTGTCGAATCCATACCTTCCCTAAACGGTGTTCTCATATTGCTAGGTGAATACTAATCCTTCTTGATCATCGAGGTCATCATGTTAATTCTTTTCCAACCGGCGTGTTTCTCTTCAAGTGGATCCGATCATTTTCAACATTCACAAGATCACCTCTCAGTTTTTCCCAACGTTGTTTGTTTCATCCGTCCCAAATTGTCTTTGTTTTCCCGCCCTCCCACCCTTTTCCTTCAAGGAAGCAGATGTCTTAACCAAGTATCCATTTTATTCATGTGAAGTCCCTTCATTCTTTTCAATCAATGTTCTTACCCGGTGGTTATCAGGAAGATGTTCTTCAAGTTTTTCATTCTTCGTTCTTTTCTTCTGCGGTGGACTAAATTCAAGCCTTCAATGTTGGTCACATTCCTTTCCGTGTTTCAAATGTTTTCTCATGCCGGTGTATCTCTTAATCATTCACCTCTCGCTTTCCATGTGTTCCGGAGTGTTGAAGATATCTCAGGAGACTCGCATTTCCATTCTCAATCCGTTCAAGCTATCTCGAGGTTGTTATCTCTTTTGGGCCATTTAATTCAACCGGTGCAATCTCCTTTTCAAGTAATCATTTCAACGGTGTTTCTTTTAAGTGGGCCCTAACCCACGGGTCTTTTTCCAGGATCTTACCTGACTCTTCTAATTTTTCCGGAGTTACTCTCAAATTCATTGCAAAGTTTGACGTAAGAATGAATTATCATCAGTCAAATGTCTTTCTCCAAGATCTTTCAAATTCTTTTCATCGTTGGTTCAACCTTTCCAATTTTCATCCCGAGGTATCTCAACAATTCATGATGGTGTTTCTCATCGTCATTCTCAACATCTGAAGACCGAAGAAGAATTTCTCCTAAATCTTGGTCCGTTCTCTTGAAGATTCATAGTTCTAGCTTATGCCATCCTCTCATAATTGTTTTTCGATTGTGAGAATTCTTTTCTTACCCATCCGGAGCATTTCATGAGTTGTTTTCATTTCTTGATCATCCAAAGGCCATCATTTCAGAAGATTTCTTCGTTCTAAGTTTTCGGATTCGTTCTCCAATTATTCTAAATTGTTGTCTCTTCGTTCATCTCCATATTCTCCCGGTGCATCGTTCAAGTATCCTCTAGTCAGCTCGTGATCTATTCGTTCTCATGTATCTAAATTCCCTCGAGTATTTTCGCGCGTTCTTTAATTCTTACGGTGTTTCGTCCTCTTTTCTTTAATTGTTTTCAATTCTCGCGGTGGTTCGCTCAAGATTTTTCTCTTCCTTCGTTATCATATCAATTTATTCGTTGTTTCAATCCTACCGGTGGTTCGATGAAGACCTTCCCAAGTTTGCGATATATCTATCTTAATCCTTTCTACGAGAATAAGTAGTATGCCAAATCCGTTGTTTGTCATCAATCTAAATTGGTGAAGGATACGCGTAATGTAATTCTTATTCTTATCTCCTCCAAGTGAGTAATTCCTTCTTCCGGAGTTCGTTCATGATATCAAATTCTCGGTTCCAAGTTGTTCATCTTTTCTTTCCGGAGTTCCAAGTTTTATAGATTATATCATCTCGAAGCTTCATCTAATCATTGCAAGGCTTCTCCCGGAGTTCTTTTCAACTTTCCCTTTCGTCTGATCATTCTTTTATTACCGGAGTTCTTCATGGAGGCTCTACAGGGTGGTTCGTCAAGGATTCTTTTCATTCTTCAATTGTTCTTCAAGATTTCTCTTGGAGTCAAGATCCGTCAAGCTATACTCTAAAATAAACATGGTGCTCAACACATGTTTGTTTCGAGAAGTTCAAGCATTCTTCATCTTGCATTCCGAAGTGCAATTCTTTCTCTCTTATCTTTTGAGGTGGTGTTATGTCATTCTTGACAATTTGAGTTCGCGTTTCATGATTCACATGTTGTCAAGAATGAGATATTTTAAATCCACCAATCTCTTCGTTGGATTTATCTTGTGTCATGTTTCACCTAAAGCCTTCCCTAAGGAATGTTGCTATTATGGTGCTTATCAATGATCCAAGTTTTCTCCTATCCTCTTGGTGAAAGAAGTTTTTTTCATCGCCTTGGTGCTCTCACTCAAACCAATGGTTTCCTTTAGTGGCCGTTTGTCACCTCATAATTTTGAGATGTGTTCCATAAGCCCACTACAAGCTTGTTCTTTTCGTTGTTGATTTCCCAACAACTCCGTTATTACCTTCTTGGAAGGATGCTTTCCAAGCTCATTTGTGGCAGAAGTTGTCATTTTCTTCTACATTCTTTATTCCAAGGATCTATCTTTTATTATTTATTTCTTCCGGAGGCATTGTGATGTTGCTCTCTTCACTCATCTTCTCGGTTTGTGAGGACCGTGTTCTTTTCGTGCTTATCCATTTCCAACCGGAGTGTCGTGCGCTCTTTTCAAGTTCTTCCCATTCTGTCAAGTTTTGTCTCCTTTTCAAACGGAGTGCTATCTGAAATCTTTCCTACCCCTTGTGCCATTCTTTCATTAGTTCCGGAGGAAATGTGTTGTTAATTTCATCGAGTATCCTCTCTTCTTGTCAAGATCATGTTCAATTCCTTCCATTTACAGTCGGAGTGCTGCCCAAATTATATCACTCTTATTCCTTCTCTATCTTGTTTTAACCGGAGTGTTGTCGTAATTGATCTTTATCGTTCCTTATACATCTCGTTTCAACCGGAGTGCTTGCATGTACTTCTTGTCCATCTTAACCATTTTTGTTTGTTTTTCAACCTACAAGGTTCTTGTAATGGTCCTTGTTCCTCTTGCTGAACGGAGTGTTGTAAATTTTGTTCACCTCCGTCGTGTCATTTCTTCAAGCTTTGCGACCTCTCAAGGTTCTTTGGTTTCACTCGTTTGTCAAAGAAGCAATTTGTTTTACCTCTTCCTCTTCCGTTTCTCTCCGGTGCCATCCTAGATCTCGGGACGAGATCCTCTTGTAGTGGTGGAGTGTTGTAACGCCCTGAGACTGACGCTTCAGAAGACTTCCATATTTTTCGTGATCACCGTGTGTTTCTTTTGTGCTTGCTCTTTTATTCTTTCATTGCATCATGTCATCATGCCATCATGTCATTAATTTTTTTAAACTCAACTAAGTAAATTGCATGGATCTTCGATCCATTTAAATCGAGGGAATTGCACATGGTGATTTCTCTTTATAACATATATCCTCCCAATATTATTAGGGAGCTATATTAAAATTTTCCATTAATTGGAGTTCACCATAACACACCTGCAAATAGCCCAATGCCTTTGTTATTTTAATTCTTGGTCTCCAACCTCGTCATATATATTTTTCATCATATTCCGGAGCTCCACCAAAAATGCGAACATTTTTGGACCGTCCCAACCCTCACTTCCTATTCAAATCATTTGAATTAAATTCAAATGCATTTGGATTTATATCGTCCAATCTGGCCTTTTCTATTTTCTCGGAACAAGCGCATTTTTGTGAGTCCGGAGAAATTATCCGCGGGTCCAACATTTTTCCCTAACCCTCTCTTTCTTTTCTTCTCTCTATTTCTTTCCTGCTAGAATGTTTAAAAGAGGTAGAGAGAGAGATGGAGCTGCTCCAGGCCGGCCCATCCTATTTTTCCCTAAGGCCCATCTGCTAGGCCCAGCCTCCCACACCTGCTCTAACCCTAGCCCGACCCCCTGCTCGATCCCCCACTCTCCCTTGTCTCCTTCCCTCGCGCCGCCACACATCGCTAGAGAGAGGAGCTCCCTGCGCTACAAGGCCCGAGCGCCTCTTCCTCTCCTCGCCATCGCCGCCCTGGCGAGCGAGCCCCAGCGCCCCTCATCGCCTCGCCCGATCCCCTCTCCCCATCGTCCTCCTCCTGCGCCCATGCCTTGCCTCCCATGGCGCCCGAAGCCATGCCCCGTCGCCCTCCGGCCGGCGAGTCTAGGCCGCCCAGCTCGCCGCCGCCGCCGACGACCAAGCTTCCTCAGCGCCGCCTCTCCTCCTGCTTCTCCTCGTCGCCACCAACCCGCCGTTCGCCTCCTCCATCGACCGTCCCGGCCACCAGGGCTGTTGACGGCCGAAGCCCGGCCGCGTCGTAGCCTCTGCTGCCAGTGGCCTCGACCTCGAAGACCCCGTGGACGCCTCTGCTCCATCGCCTCCTTGCTGCTGCCCGAGCCCCAAGTCCGTCGGCCTGCCTCCGCTGTGGACTGGCAGGAACGGGACCCCGGCGACCTCCCGCGACCGGTTTCAGCAAGTTCGACGCCGAGCGCGGCTGAGATGTTCTTCCTCCCGCTGGCCTCCTCTGTACGCTAAGCCCCTCGCCTGCGTGCCAAGTTCTCGCTGCCACCGCTTTTCTCACTCACTCCGCATCCGTGGCTCTGCTGCTAGACCTCGCTGCCGAGAGCCTCGCCGTTGGCCTCCTCCTTGCCTCTGCACCTCCAGATCCTGTTGTTGCTGGACGCAACTTTGACCACGATGAATACGCCAAGACCCCGAGATCGACTTCGCGGACTGACAAGTACCACGACACCGTCGAGACCGCCAAGTACCACGACACACGGCGCCCGAACGACTACCGCACCGAACGCCAAGTACAACTATGAACTCGAAGACCTCAGATGCATCAAGTTCCTCTACGACCCGTGTACGACTACGTGATTTCACCAAGTACCCCTCGGATGCGCCAACTTCGACTACATGGACCACCAAGTTCCTCTACCGATGACTCTAACGACTACGAAACGTGTACCACTACCATCGACCCGCGAAGACCCCGTGGACGTCAAGTTCTTTGTCGTGACCCCGAGCATCTACGGAATATGTACCACTACTTCCACTACCGTCGCGAGAACGACTACTTCCCCTACGACACGTGAACAACTACTTCCACTTCGAACGCGTTCCGCCCCGTATGCACGCTTCGAAGGTGTAACCCCGAGACGACGTCCGTGGACCGAATGCATGTGTTGTATGAGATGCTCGTGTTTGCACCGTTTCCTAGTTGACATTGCACGTTTCTCCTAGTTTGCCATGCCGCGTATCGTGGGAACCCGGAATCCGGGAGCACCCCACCATCCTTGCATGACACTCTCACGCCCACTTCTTTTGCACCGGTATCTCCGTGAGCTATCAGTACCGATATGTTGCCGTGGCATCATTTTCGGATTCGTTGCCGTGGCACCCTTTTCCTTCCGCCATGGCGACAAATGCCTCGTATCATGCTCATGTCCACGTTTTCATAAAATTGCTTAAAAACTTGCATATGTCATTCGCATCATGATAACAACATTTAAATGTTTAAAATTGTTGTTTGCCGTAAATTGCGAAATGACATATGGGGATTTTCCGGAATTGTTGTTCGTTGTTCCGGCCTCATTTAAAATTGCCTAGATAGTTAGTTTATTTATGCTTCACCTCTTGCCATGGTAATCAACATTTAATATGGTCGAGTACATAATGAGAGAGAACTAAATAATTGATTTGGTGTTTCGTCAATATGCAACTCGTTGCATATTGAGCTCCATTTAATTTGTAGTATTGTTTGTTGCACTTTGCCATGCCATGCATATTTAAACCAGACATGCATCATACTTGACTGTGCATCATGCCATGGGTATGTGGTGGTTGTTTACTATGTTGTTTGTTTCTTTCCGGGTTGCTTCTCTCGTTAGCTTCGGTTTCGTTTCGGAGTTGTGAGGATTCGTTCGACTACACCCGTTTGTCTTCTTCATGGACTCGTTCTTCTTACTTGCGGGATCTCAGGCAAGATGACCATACCCTCGAAATCACTTCTATCTTTGCTTGCTAGTTGTTCGCTCTATTGCTATGCTGCGCTACCTATTCACTTGCTCTTCAAGCCTCCTAAATTCCCATGAACCTCTAACCTTTGGCACCCTTCCTAGCAAACCGTTGTTTGGCTATGTTACCGCTTTTGCTCAGCCCCTCTTATAGCGTTGCTAGATGCAGGTGAAGAGGAAGATTGCTCCATGTTGGATTATGTTTATGTTGGGATATCACAATATCTCTTATATTATTAATGCATCTATATATTTGGTAAAGGGTGGAAGGCTCGGCCTTATGCCTGGTGTTTTGTTCCACTCTTGCCGCCCTAGTTTCCGTCATACCAGTGTTATGTTCCTTGATTTTGCGTTCCTAACGCGGTTGGGTGATTTATGGGACCCCCTTGACAGTTCGCTTTGAATAAAACTCTTCCAGCAAGGCCCAACCTTGGTTTTACATTTGCCTCACCTAGCCTTTTTCCCTTGGGAGTCGCGCTCTCGAGGGTCATCTTATTTTACCCCCCGGGCCAGTGCTCCTCGGAGTGTTGGTCCAAACTAGAGCACCGTGCGGGACCATCCCTTGGCAACTTGGGTTACGTCGGTACCTGTACGCTTCGCTTATCCGGCGTGTCCTGAGAACGAGATACGTGCGACTCCTATCGGGATTGTCGACACATCGGGCGGCTTTGCTGGACTTGTTTTACCATTGTCGAAATGTCTTGTAACCGGGATTCCGAGACTGATCGGGTCTTCCCGGGAGAAGGAATATTCTTCGTTGACCGTGAAAGCTTATAATGGGCTAAGTTGGGACACCCCTGCAGGGTTTTATCTTTCGAAAGCCGTGCCCGCGGTTATGTGGCAGATGGGAATTTGTTAATATCCGGTTGTAGAGAACTTGACACTTGACCGTAATTAAAACGCATCAACCGCGTGTGTAGCCGTGATGGTCTCTTCTCGGCGGAGTCCGGGAAGTGAACATGGTTTTTGGGTTATGTCTGATGTAAGTAGGAGTTCAGGATCACTTCTTGATCATTACTAGTTGACGACCGTTCCGTTGCTTCTCTTCTCGCTCTCATTTGCGTATGTTAGCCACCTTATATGCTTAGTGCTTGCTGCAGCTCCACCTCATTACCCCATCCTTTCCTATAAGCTTAAATAGTCTTGATCTCGCGGGTGTGAGATTGCTGAGTCCTCGTGACTCACAGATACTTCCCAAACAGTTGCAGGTGCCGATGAGACCAGTGCAGGTGTCGCAACTAAGCTCAAGTGGGAGCTCGATGAAGATCTTGTTCGTTGTGTTGTTTCTTTTCATATTGATCAGTAGTGGTGCCCAGTTGGGACGATCGGGGATCTGGCAATTGGGTTGTCTTCTTTTCTTTTGGTTCCGTAGTCGGACCTATGTGTGTATCTTGAATGATGTATGATTTAATTATGTATTGTGTGAAGTGGCGATTGTAAGCCAACTCTTTATCCCTTTCTTGTTCATTACATGGGATTGTGTGAAGATGACCCTTCTTGCGACAAAACCACAATGCGGTTATGCCTCTAAGTCGTGCCTCGACACGTGGGAGATATAGCCGCATCGTGGGCGTTACAAAGGCGTAGGATGAAGATGGTCTCTCTCAAACAACCCTGCAACCAAATAACAAAGAGTCTCTTCTGTCCCCAACACACCCAATACAATGGTAAATTGTATAGGTGCACTAGTTCGGCGAAGAGATGGTGATACAAGTGCAATATGGATGGTAGATATAGGTTTTTGTAATCTGAAAATATAAAAACAACAAGGTAACTAATGATAAAATTGTGCACAAACCGTATTGCAATGCGTTGAAACAAGGCCTAGGGTTCATACTTTCACTAGAGCAAATTCTCTCAACAATAATAACATAATTGGATCATATAACTATCCCTCAACATGCAACAAAGAGTAACTCCAAAGGCACTAATAGCGGAGAACAAACGAAGAGATTATTGTTGGGTACGAAACCACCTCAAAGTTATCCTTTCTGATCGATCTATTCAAGAGTCCGTAGTAAAATAACACGAAGCTATTCTTTCCGTTCGATCTATCCTAGAGTTCGTACTAGAATAACACCTTAAGACACAAATCAACCAAAACCCTAATGTCACCTAGATACTCCAATGTCACCTCAAGTATCCGTGGGTATGATTATACGATATGCATCACACAATCTCAGATTCATCTATTCAACCAACACAAAGAACTTCAAAGAGTGCCCCAAAGTTTCTACCGGAGAGTCAAGACGAAAACGTGTGTCAACCCCTATGCATAGATTCCCAAGGTCACGGAACCCGCAAGTTGATCACCAAAATATACATCAAGTGGATCAATAGAATACCCCATTGTCACCACGGGTATCTCACGCAAGACATACATCAAGTGTTCTCAAATCCTTAAAGACTCAATCTGATAAGATAACTTCAAAGGGAAAATTCAATCCATTACAAGAGAGAAGAGGGGGAGAAACATCATAAGATCCAACTATAGTAGCAAAGCTCGCGATACATCAAAATCGTGCCAAATCAAGAACACGAGAGAGAGAGATCAAACACATAGCTACTGGTACATACCCTCAGCCCCGAGGGTGAACTACTCCCTCCTCGTCATGGAGAGCGCCGGGATGATGAAAATGGCCACCGTGAGGGATCCCCCCTCCGGCAGGGTGCCGGAACAGGGCCCCGATTGGTTTTTGGTGGCTACAGAGGCTTGCGGCGGCGGAACCCCCGATCTAGGTTATGTTCTGGAAGTTTGGGTATATATAAGAGGTGTTGGCCTCGAGAACAAGTCAGGGGGGTCTCCAAGGCAGCCACGAGGTAGGGGAAGCGCCCAGGGGGGTAGGGCGCGCCCCCACCCTCGTGGGTGCCTCGGGACTCTTCTGGCCCTTCTCTGATACTCCATGGGCTTCTTCTAGTCCAAAAATAATCTCCGTGAAATTTCAGGTCAATTGGACTCCGTTTGGTTTTCCTTTTCTGCAATACTCAAAAACAAGGAAAAAACAGAAACTGCACTGGGCTGTAGGTTAATAGATTAGTCCCAAAAAATCATATAAAATAGCATATAAATGCATATAAAACATCCTAGATGGATAATATAATAGCATGGAACAATCAAAAATTATAGATACGTTGGAGACGTATCAAGCATCCCCAAGCTTAATTCCTGCTCGTCCTCGAGTAGGTAAATGATAAAAACAGAATTTTTGATGTGAAATGCTACCTAACATAATTTTCAATGTAATTCTCTTTATTGTGGCATGAATGTTCAGATCCGAAAGATTCAAGAAAAAAGTTTAATATTGACATAAAAATAATAATACTTCAAACATACTAACCAAGCAACTATATCTTCTCAAAATAACATAGCCAAAGAAAGCTCATCCCTACAAAATCATATAGTTTGGCCATGCTTCATTTTCGTCACACAAAATGCTCCCATCATGCATAACCCCGATGACAAGCCAAGCAATTATTTCATACTTTAGTATTCTCAAACTTTTTCAACTTTCACGCAATATATGAGCGCGAGTGATGGACTTAGCACTATAAGTGGAATAGAATATGATGATGGAGGTTGTGTGGAGAAGACAAAAGGGAGAAAGTCTAACATCGACGCGGCTAATCAACGAGCTATGGAGATGCCCATCAATTGATGTCAATGCGAGGAGTAGGGATTGCATGCAATAGATGCACTAGAGCTATAAATGTATGAAAGCTCAACAAAAGAAACAAAGTGGGTGTGCATCCAACTTGCTTGCTCATGAAGACCTAGGGCATTTGAGGAAGCCCATTGTTGGAATATACAACCCAAGTTCTATAATGAAAATTCCCACTAGTATATGAAAGTGGTAAAATAAGAGACTCTCTATCATGAAGATCATAGTGCTACTTTGAAGCACACGTGTTGAAAAAGGATAGTAGCATTGTCCCTTCTCTCTTTTTCTCTCATTCTTTTTGGCCTTCTCTTTTTTTGGCCTTTCTTTTTTTGGCCTTTCCTTTTTTTATTTGGCCCTTCTCTCTTTTTTTATTTCCTCACACGGGACAATGCTCTAATAATGAAAATCATCACACTTTTATTTACTTAGAACTCAAGAATTACAACTCGATACTTAGAACAAAAATATGACTCTATGTGAATGCCTCCAGCGGTGTACCGGGATGTGCAATGAATCAAAAGTGACATGTATGAAATAATTATGGAGGTGGCTTTGCCACAAATACGATGTCAACTACATGATCATGCAAGGCAATATGACAATGAAGAAGCGCGTCATAATAAACGGAACAGTGGAAAGTTGCATGGCAATATATCTCGGAATGGCTATGTAAATGCCATAATAGGTAGGTATGGTGGCTGTTTTGAGGAAGATATAGGGAGGCATATGTGTGTTAGAGCGTATCATATCACGGGGTTTGGATGCACCGGCGGAGTTTGCACCAACTCTCGAGGTGAGAAAGGGCAATGCACGGTACCGAAGAGGCTAGCAATAATGGAAGGGTGAGAGTGCATATAATCCATGGACTCAACATTAGTCATAAAGAACTCACATACTTATTGAAAAAATCTACAAGTCATCAAAACCAAGCACTACGCGCATGCTCCTAGGGGGATAGATTGGTAGGAAAAGACCATCGCTCGTCCCCGACCGCCACTCATAAGGAAAGCAATCAAAGAACACCACATGCTTCAAATTTGTCACACAACGGTAACCATACGTGCATGCTACGGGACTTGCAAACCTCAACACAAGTATTTCTCAATTTAAAAATTACTCAACTAGCACGACTCTAATATCACCATCTTTGTATCTCAAAACAATTATCAAGTATCAAACTTCTCATAGTTTTTAATGCACTCTATATGAAAGTTTTTATTATACCCATCTTGGATGCCTATCATATTAGGACTAGTTTCATAACAAAAGAAAATCACCATGCTGTTCTAAAAGAATCTCAAAATAATATAAGCAAAGCATGAGAGATCAATAATTTCTATAAAATAAAACCACTACCGTTCTCTAAAAGATATAAGTGAAGCACTAGAGCAAATGACAAACTACTCCAAAAGATATAAGTGAAGATCAATGAGTAGTCGAATAATTATGCAACTATGTGAAGACTCTCTAACATTTAAGAGTTTCAGATCTTGGGATATTATTCAAACAGCAAGCAAACCAATATAAAACAAAATGACGCTCCAAGCAAAACACATATCATGTGGTGAATAAAAATATAGCTCCAAGTAAAGTTACCGATGAACGAAGACGAAAGAGGGGATGCCATCCGGGGCATCCCCAAGCTTAGGCTCTTGTTTGTCCTTGAATATTACCTTGGGGTTCCTTGGAAATCCCCAAGTTTAGGCTCTTGCCACTCCTTATTCCATAGTCCATCGAGTCTTTGCCCAAAACTTGAAAACTTCACAACACAAAACTCAACACAAAACTCGTAAGCTCCGTTAGTATAAGAAAATAAAACACCACTTTTGGTACTGTTGTGAACTCATTATAAATTCATATTGGTGTAATATATACTGTATTCCAACTTCTTTATGGTTCATATCCTCCGATACTACTCATAGATTCATCAAAATAAGCAAACAACACATAGAAAACAGAATCTGTCAAAAACAGAACAGTCTGTAGTAATCTGTAACTCTCTAATACTTATGTAGCTACAAAAATTCTGAAATAAATTGGTGGACGTGAGGAATTTGTCTATTAATCTTATGCAAAAAGAATCAACTTAAAAGCACTCTTCTGTAAAAAATGACAGCTAATCTCGTGAGCGCAAAGTTTCTATTTTTTACAGCAAGATCGCGAAGACTTCACCCAAGTCTTCCCAAAGGTTCTACTTGGCACAAACACTAACTAAAACAATAAAACCACATCTAAACAGAGGCTAGATGAATTATTTATTACTAAACAGGAGCAAAAGGCAAAGAACAAAAATAAAATTGGGTTGCCTCCCAACAAGCGCTAAAGTTTAACGCCCCTAGCTACGCATGATGATTTCAATGATGCTCACATAAAAGTTAAGAATTGAAACATAAAGAGAGAATCATGAAGAATATTACTAGCACATTTAATTTTAACCCACTTCCTATGCATAGGGATTTTGTGAGCAAACAACTTATGGGAACAATAATCAACTAGTATAGGAAGGCAAAACAAGCATAACTTTAAAACTTTAAGCACATAGAGAGGAAACTTGGTATTATTGCAATTCCTACAAGCATATATTCCTCCCTCATAAGAATTTTCAGTAGCATCATGAATGAATTCCACAATATAACCATCACATAAAGCATTCTTTTCATGATACCCAAGCATATAAATTTTATTACTCTCCACATAAGCAAATTTCTTCTCATGAATAATAGTGGGAGCAAACTCAACAAAATAATTATCATGTGAGGCATAATCCAATTGAAAACTAAAATCATTATGACAAGTTTCATGGTTATCATTATTCTTAATAGCATACAAGTCATCACAATAATCATCATAGATAGCAACTTTGTTCTCATAACCAATTGGAACCTCTTCCGAAATAGTGGAATCATCACTAAATAAAGTCATGACCTCTCCAAATCCACTTTCATAATTATCACAATAAGATTCAACACCCTCCAAAATAGTGGGATCATTACTTCCTAGAGTTGACACTCTTCCAAACCCACTTTCATCAATGTAATCATCATAAATAGGAGGCATGCTATCATCATAATAAATTTGCATATCAAAACTTGGGGGACTAAAAATATCATCTTCATCAAACATGGCATCCCCAAGCTTGTGGCTTTGCATATCATTAGCATCATGGATATTCAAGGAATTCGTACTAACAACATTGCAATCATTCTCATCATTGACATATTTTATGCCAAGCATTCTATGTAATTCTTCTTCTAGTACTTGAGCACAATTTTCCTTCCCATCATTTTCACGAAAGACATTAAAAAGATGAAACATATGAGGCACCCTCAATTCCATTTTTTGTAGTTTTCTTTTATAAACTAAACTAGTGATAAAACAAGAAACTAAAAGATTCGATTGCAAGATATAAAGATATACCTTCAAGCATTCACCTCCCCGGCAATGGCGCCAGAAATTGCTTAGTTGACGGGGTGTGAGTGCCGCTTACCTGGCCTCCCCGGCAACAGCGCCAGAAATTGCTTGATGTCTACTACACAACCTTCTTCTTGTAGACGTTGTTGGGCCTCCAAGTGCGGTGGTTTGTAGGATAGTAGCAAATTTCCCTCAAGTGGATGACCTAAGGTTTATCAATCCGTGGGAGGCGTAGGATGAAGATGGTCTCTCTCAAACAACCCTGCAACCAAATAACAAAGAGTCTCTTGTGTCCCCAACACACCCAATACAATGGTAAATTGTATAGGTGCACTAGTTCGGCGAAGAGATGGTGATACAAGTGCAATATGGATGGTAGATATAGGTTTTTGTAATCTGAAAATATAAAAATAGCAAGGTAACTAATGATAAAAGTGAGCACAAATGGTATTGCAATGCGTTGAAACAAGGCCTAGGGTTCGTACTTTCACTAGTGCAAATTCTCTCGACAACAATAACATAATTGGATCATATAACTATCCCTCAACATGCAACAAAGAGTCACTCCATAGTCACTGATAGCAGAGAACAAATGAAGAGATTATTGTAGGGTACAAAACCACCTCAAAGTTATCCTTTCTAATCGATCTATTCAAGAGTCCGTAGTAAAATAACACGAAGCTATTCTTTCCGTTCGATCTATCCTAGAGTTCACACTAGAATAACACCTTAAGACACAAATCAACCAAAACCCTAATGTCACCTAGATACTCCAATGTCACCTCAAGTATCCGTGGGTATGATTATACGATATGCATCACACAATCTCAGATTCATCTATTCAACCAACACAAAGAACTTCAAAGAGTGCCCCAGAGTTTCTACCGGAGAGTCAAGACGAAAACGTGTGCCAACCCCTATGCATAGATTTCCAAGGTATCGGAACCCGCAAGTTGATCACCAAAACATACATCAAGTGGATCAATAGAATGCCCCATTGTCACCACGGGTATCCCACGCAAGACATACATCAAGTGTTCTCAAATACTTAAAGACTCAATCCGATAAGATAACTTGAAAGGGAAAACTCAATCCATTAGAAGAGAGTGCAGGGGGAGAAACATCATAAGATCCAACTATAGTAGGAAAGCTCGCGATACATCAAGATCGTGCAAAATCAAGAACACGAGAGAGAGAGAGAGAGAGAGAGAGAGAGAGAGATCAAACACATAGCTACTGGTACATACCCTCAGCCCCGAGGGTGAACTACTCCCTCCTCGTCATGGAGAGCGCCGGGATGATGAAGATGGCCAACGATGAGGGATCCCCCCTCTGGCAGGGTGCCGGAACAGGGTCCCGATTGGTTTTTTGTGGCTACAGAGGCTTGCGGTGGCGGAACTCCTGATCTAGGTTATGTTCTGGAAGTTTGGGTATATATAAGAGGTGTTGGCGTCGGGAACAAGTCAGGGGGGTCTCCGAGGCGGCCAGGAGGTAGGGGGCGCGCCCAGGGGGTAGGGCGCGCCCCCACCCTCGTGGGTGCCTCGGGACTCTTCTGGCCCATCTCCGATACTCCGTGGGCTTCTTCTGGTCCAAAAAATAATCTCCGTGAAATTTCAGGTCAATTGGACTCTGTTTGGTTTTCCTTTTCTGCAATACACAAAAACAAGGAAAAAACATAAACTGGCACTAGGCTCTAGGTTAATAGGTTAGTCCCAAAAATCATATAAAATAGCATATAAAACATCCTAGATGGATAATATAATAGCATGGAAGAATAAAAAATTATAGATACGTTGGAGACGTATCATCCACGTACCCTCGTAGACCGTAAGCGGAAGCATTTGACAACGTGGTCGATGTAGTCGAACTTCTTCTCGTTCCAACCAATCAAGCACTTAACGTACGACACCTCCGAGTTATGCACACGTTCAGCTCGATGACGTCCCTCGAACTCTTGATCCAGCAAAGTGTCGAGGGAGAGTTTCGTCAACACGACGGCGTGGTGACGGTGATGGTGAAGTGATCCGCGCAGGGCTTCGCCTAAGCACTACGACAATATGACCGGAGGCATAAACCGTGGAGGGGGGCGCCACACACAGCTAATAGATGTTTGTGTGTTCTAGCGGTGCCCCCCTCATATATATAGGTTTGAGGGGAGGGGAGGAAGCCAAGGGGGCGCCCCAAGTAGGAGGAATCCTACTTGGGCGCCTCCCAATTCGGCCTCCCCCCTTCCATATTCATCCGGAGGGGGAAGGAAGGAGGAGGGAGGAGGGAAGGAAGGGGGAGGCCGAATCCCTCTCCTTCCTTTCCATCTTCTCCTGTTTCCTTCCCCTCCTAATTCGGCCTACATGGGGCGCACCAGCCCCCTAGGGGCTGGTCTGTCCCCTTCTTGGCCCATTAGGCCCATATAGTTGCTGGGGGGATGCCCGGAACCCCTTCTGGTGACCCAATATGTACCCGGTACCCCCAGAACACTTTCGGTGTCGGAATATCATCGTCCTATATATGAATCTTTACCTCTTGACCATTTCGAGACTCCTCGTCATGTCCGTGATCTCATCCGGGACTCCTAACAACATTCGATCACCAAATCACATAACTCATATAATACAAAATCGTCATCAAACGTTAAGCGTGCGGACCCTACGGGTTCGAGAACTATGTAGACATGACCGAGACACCTCTCCGGTCAATAACCAACAGCAGAACCTGGATTTCCCACATATTCTACGAAGATCTTTATCGGTCGTACCGTGATGAAACCATACGTTATTCCCTTTGTCATCGGTATGTTACTTTCCCGAGATTCTATCGTTGGTATCTTCATACCTAGTTCAATCTCATTACCGGCAAGTTTCTTTACTCGTTTCATAATACATCATCCCACAACTAACTCATTAGTCACATTGCTTGCAAGGCTTATTGTGATGTGCATTACTGAGACGGCCCAGAGATACCTCTCTGATACTTGGAGTGACAAATCCTAATCTCGATCTATGCGAACCCAACAAACACCTTCGGAGATACCTGTAGAGCACCTTTATAATCACCCAGTTACGTTGTGACGTTTGATAGCACACAAGGTATTCCTCCGGTATCCATGAGTTGCATAATCTCATAGTCAAAGGAATATGTATATGACATGAAGAAAGTAATAGGAATAAAACTGAACGATCAATATGCTAAGCTAACGGATGGGTCTTATCCATCACATCATTCTCCTAATGATGTGATCCCGTTCATCAAATGACAACACATGTCTATGGTTAGGAAACTTAACCATCTTTGATTAACGAGCTAGTCTAGTAGAGGCTTACTAGGGACACTGTGTTTTGTCTATGTACTCACACATGTATCAAGTTCCTAGTTAATACAATTCTAGCATGAATAATAAACATTTATCGTGATATAAGGAAATATAAAATAACAACTTTATTATTGTATCTAGGGCATATTTCCTTCAATATGTTTGTGAGTGTACACAGGTTCTATAAGTCTCTGAGAAGTTTGATATTTCCGAAGAAAGTCGACCCCTAAAAATGAATGTCTTCATTTGAAGACTTTAAAAATGAGCAAATTGGTGTGACCTTGAAGATATTGATATTGATGCGTGGATTATGAAACGTGAAGACTTTTGTTCTCGTAGTTTCATTTTCCTTTATTGAGTCATAGGAAATACCGTACTGTTAAAGGGGGTCGAGGTAAAACTACGGAAACGTTTCCAAGTGATGCTCATCTCAAAGCCTACACATACCCAATCCTTCGAGTGAAGCATTTGGAAATCTCATATAGTTCAGTAAATTTCTTCAATGATAGAGACGAAGATCTTCTATTCTTTGAGGAATTTGTTCTGGCTGAGGAGTTAGGAATTCGCCACTGCGGATTGCCTACAAGTGAGGAACATGATAGCCCTGAGGAATTTGAGAGCTCAAATTTCCGACCGTTGCTATGCTACGCGCCACCTTGCCCAAATATCTTATCCACCTAACGGTCATATGATTGAAGGGCATTTATGTCTTATCATGTCGGGGTGCTCCCTGGCTATAAATAGCCGTCCCCTCAACCACTAGCTGGTTGGCTACACCGAGAAACTGACACTTGTCATTAAGAGCATCCCATCCTCCGAGGACTTTGAGAGAAAATCATCAGTGAGGAAAAACCCCAAACACCTACAACCCAAAGTGATTGAGCATCACTGAAGAGTTGTTCCTGTGTGGAACCGACGCTTGTTACCTTTGAAGACTGTGCATCTTCGAGATGGTTAGGCGTCATGGTCTAGAGCATCCAAGAGGAATTGTGGATCGCCAAGTGACCAAGTCTGTGAAGGTTTGGAAGTCACCTGAAGACTTACCATGAGTGATTGGGTGAGGTCTGTGTGACCTTAGCTCAAGGAGAATACGGTAAGGACTGTGTGTCCTTTGGTTTAAATACCAAGCTGCTCCAACCAGACGTACAACTATCACAACAGTTGGAACTGGTCTACCAAATCATTGTCTTCACCGAGCTACTAGTTCTATTTCCTCAACTCTTTCATTTCCTTGTTTACATGTTGATGAAATTGATAGCTACTGTTTGAAGACTTTGACTGAAGACTTTCTCAATTTCCTCAATCCTATTTCTTCAGTCATCTTGGTGCCTGCTTATCCTGCTTACACGCTACCTGTGCTCTGTGTATGTTTCATTTCACCATGATGACTATGCTACTGTCTTGTTATGCATGTACCTAAGTACTTATTCCGCTGCTTGTTCGTCATTTAGCAAATTACTCAAGTAGTATTTCCTCATTGACGGATTTTAAAAATCGCCTATTCACCCCCCTCTAGTCGATATAACACACTTTCAATTTTGCATAAGGGGCCATCTTTAAAATATCAGTCAAGTGTGTGCGCAAAAAGACTGGCCTAATCATTTCAGCAAAGCGTTCAAATTCTTCATCATCCTTTTTCTTAGTTGACTTAGGTGGAAAGGGCATGGGTTTTGAACCCATGGTTCTCTTTCTCTTCCATGTTTTCTAGCAACAAAGTCTCTTTTATCATATCTTTTATTTTTAGGTTGTGGGTTATCAAGATCAATAGCTGGTTCTATTTCAACATCGTTATCTAGTTGTTTATCATTATCTGGTTGAGTGTCTTTATGAACATCATCATTATCTCTTTCATTATCACTAGATGATTGTTCATTACCAGATTGAATTTCAACATCGGAAATAGAAACATCATTATTATTATCAGGAGGTTTTTCTACTTCAGGTTTGATGTCTACTACACAACCTTCTTCTTGCTAGACGTTGTTGGGCCTCCAAGTGCAGAGGTTTGTACGACAGTAGCACATTTCCCTCCAGTGGATGACCTAATGTTTATCAATCCGTGGGAGGCGTAGGATGAAGATGGTCTCTCTCAAACAACCCTGCAACCAAATAACAAAGAGTCTCTTGTGTCGCCAACACACCCAATACAATGGTAAATTGTATAGGTGCACTAGTTCGGCGAAGAGATGGTGATACAAGTGTAATATGGATGGTAGATATAGGTTTTTGTAATCTGAAAATATAAAAACAGCAAGGTAACAAGTAATAAAAGTGAGCGTAAACGGTATTGCAATGCTAGGAAACAAGGCCTAGGGTTCATACTTTCACTAGTGCAAGTTCTCTCAACAATAATAACATAATTGGATCATATAACTATCCCTCAACATGCAACAAAGAGTCACTCCAAAGTCACTAATAGAGGAGAACAAACGAAGAGATTATGGTAGGGTACGAAACCACCTCAAAGTTATTCTTTCTGATCAATCTATTCAAGAGTTCGTACTAGAATAACACCTTAATACACAAATCAACCAAAACCCTAATGTCACCTAGATACTCCAATGTCACCTCAAGTATCCGTGGGTATGATTATACGATATGCATCACGCAATCTCAGATTCATCTATTCAACGAACAAAAATAACTTCAAAGAGTGCCCCAAAGTTTCTACCGGAGAGTCAAGACGAAAACGTGTGCCAACCCCTATGCATAAGTTCACAATGTTACGGAATCCGCAAGTTGATCACCAAAACATACATCAAGTGGATCACGTGAATATCCCATTGTCACCACAGATAAGCACATGCAAGACATACATCAAGTGTTCTCAAATCCTTAAAGACTCAATCCGATAAGATAACTTCAAAGGGAAAACTCAATCCATTACAAGAGAGTAGAGGGGGAGAAACATCATAAGATACAACTGTAATAGCAAAGCTCGTGATACATCAAGATCGTGCCAAATCAAGAACACGAGAGAGAGAGAGAGAGAGAGATCAAACACATAGCTACTGGTACATACCCTCAGCCCCGAGGGTGAACTACTCCCTCCTCGTCACGGAGAGCGCGGAGATGATGAAGATGGCCACTTGAGAGGGATTCCCCCCTCCGGCAGAGTGCCGGAACAGGGTCCCGACTGGTTTTCGGTGGCTACAGAGGCTTGCGGCGGCGGAACTCCCGATCTAGGTTATGTTCTGGGGGTTTCCGTATATATAAGAGGTTTTGGCGTCAGGAACAAGTCAGGGGGGTCTCCGGGCTGTCCACGAGGTAGGGAGGCGCGCCCAGGGGGGTGGGCGCGCCCCCACCCTCGTGGGCAGCCCGGGACTCTTCTGGCCCAACTCTTTTACTCCATGTCCTTCTTCTGGTCCAAAAATAAGTTCCGTCAAGTTTCAGGTCAATTGGACTTCGATTGGTTTTCCTTTTCTGCGAAACTCAAAAACAAGGAAAAAACAGAAACTGGCACTGGGCTCTAGGTTAATAGGTTAGTCCCAAAAATCATATAAAATAGCAGATAAATGCATATAAAACATCCTAGATGGATAATATAATAGCATGGAACAATCAAAAATTATAGATACGTTGGAGACGTATCAAGGTTCACTAGAGGTATGCAAAGTCCTATCATTTTTCTTTTTCTTCTTCCTTCTAGGAGGACTAGGTGCATCAGTATTAATTTTTTGAGAGTCTTGTTCAATTATTTTAGGGTGTCCCTCAGGATAAAGTGGTTCCTGAGTCATTTTACCTCCTCTAGTTGCTACTCTAACAACAAAGTCATTCATACTATTATTCATTTCACTAAGCATCTCTCTTTGAGATTTAGCAACTTGTTCTAGTGAGTTTGAACCATAGAAGCATCTTTTCCTACACCTCTTACATCATAAGTGATTCTTAATAACAAGTCACTCAAGCGAGTAATCATATTGGAGTTGTATTTCAATTGTTTCATAACATTTTCATTGAAGTGATCTTGTTTTCTAATGTAGTTGTCAAACTCATAAAGACATTGACTAGGATGTTTATTCTAAGGGATGTCACTTTCATCAAATTTCATTAAAGAATTTACCTCTACCACCTTTCGTGGTGGTGTGTCAAGTCCATGTGTTTCTTCAATAGGAGGTAAAATTTTAACATCCCCTGCTTTAATACCTTTTTCCTTCATACTTTTCTTTGCCTCCTGCATATCTTCAGGACTGAGATATAAGATACCCCTCTTCTCCGGAGTGGGTTTAGGTGGTGGTTCAGGAAGAGTCCAATCATCAAAAAAATCAATATATTATTCAATAATTCCTTAGCTTGTTCAACAGTTCATTCACTGAAAACACAACCAGCACGACTATCTAGGAAGTCCCAGAAGCATCGGTTAGTCCATTATAGAAGATATCAAGTATTTCATTTTTCTTAAGAGGATGATCAGGCAAAGCATTAAGCAATTGGAGAAGCCTACCCCCAAGCTTGTGGGAGACTCTCTTCTTCAATTTGCACAAAGTTAAATATTACTTGTAAGGCAACTTGTTTCTTATCAGCAGGAAAATATTTTTCAGAGAAGTAATAAATCATATCCTGGGAACTACGCACACAACCAGGAGCAAGAGTATTGTATCATATCTTAGCATCACCCTTTAATGATAACGGGAATCATTTGAGAATATAATAAAAGTGAATCTTCTCATCATGAGCAAATAGGGTGGCTATATCATTTAATTTAGTAAGGTGTGCCACAACAGTTTCAGTTTCATAGCCATGGAAAGGATCAGATTCAACCAAAGTAATTAACTCTGGGTCGACAGAGAATTCATAATCCTTATCATCAACAAAGATAAGTGAAGCAGCAAACTTAGGACACATTTCATTCTAGCATTCAAAGATTTCTCCTTTAGTTTGCATAGTAATTTCTTAAGATCATCTCTATCATTGCAAGCAAGAAAATCTCTAGCTGTCTCCTCATCCATAACACAAACTTCAGGTGTCTTAGGCAATTCATATCTAGGAGAGCTAGGTCTAATAGGTGTTTCGAGACTTTCAGTTTCAAGTACTTCATCAGTTTCAGTAATTTCATCAGTTTCATCATTCTCAATATATTTAGCTCTAGCAAGTTGTTCATCGAGAAATTGACCTAGTGGCATATTATCATCAAGCAAGGTACTAGCATCATCTTGAGTAGCGTTCATAGTAGAAGTAGCATCATCAATAACTTGCGATATATCAGGATTAATAGCATGTGGTGGTGTTGCAAGTCTACTCAAAACAAAAGGTGAATCAAGTGCAGAGTGTGATGGTAGTTCCTTACCTCCCCTCGTCCTAGAGGGAACGATCTTGGTTTTTGTATCCTTCAGATTCTCCATAGTGATAAATAGATAATAATCCCAAGTGACTCAACAAATATAGCTATGCTCCCCGGCAACAGCACCAGAAAAAGGTCTTGATAACCCACAAGTATAGGGGATCGCAACAGTTTTCGAGGGTAGAGTATTCAACCCAAATTTATAGATTCGACACAAGGGGAGTCAAACAATATTTGTAAGTATTAGCAGCTGAGTTTTCAATTCAACCACACCTGGAGATTAAATATCTACAGCAAAGTGATCAGTAGCACAGTAATATGATAGTTTTGATAGCAGTGATAATAATAGCAGTAACGGTAATAGTGATATCAATGATTTTGTAGCAAGTGTAACAGTAGCAACAACAGTAGTAACTTAGCAAGAACAATATGTGGAAAATTCGTAGGCATTGGATCGGTGAATTCGTTGGATGA
Organism: Triticum aestivum; assembly: GCF_018294505.1. Taxonomy (NCBI): domain Eukaryota; kingdom Viridiplantae; phylum Streptophyta; class Magnoliopsida; order Poales; family Poaceae; genus Triticum; species Triticum aestivum. The sequence continues at coordinate 471,595,329 of NC_057814.1, read as the reverse complement.
TATTCATCATATAACAGTCATAACCTAGGGCAATACAAAACTAGCTCCAGCTCATAAATATTAGGTAGGCACGTATTCCGTAAATAGGCATACGTGCTTATGGAAAGAACTTGCATGACATCTTTTGTCCTACCCTCCCGTGGCAGCGGGGTCCATATGGAAACTAAGGGATATTAAGGCCTCCTTTTAATAGAGAACCGGAACAAAGCATTAACACATAGTGAATACATGAACTCGTCAAACTACGCTCATCACCAGAAAGTATCCCAATTACTGTCACACTGGGGTTTACGGATCATAACACATAATAGGTGAATATGACTTGCAAGATGAGATCTAGAACATAGATATAATAGTGAAAACATAAACGGTTCAGATTTGAAATCATGGCACTCGGGCCCAAAGTGACAAGCATTGAGCATGGCAAAGTCATAACAACATCAATCTCATAACATAATGGATACTATGGATCAAACCCTAACAAAATTAACTCGATTACATGACGAATCTCATCCAATTCCCCAGCGACCAGCGAGCCTACAAAGGAATTACTCACTCCCGATGGAGAGTATCATGGAATTGGTGATGGAGGAGGGTTGGTGATGACGAAGACCGAAGACCCCCCTCTCTGGAGCCCCAAACGGGCTCCAGATCTGGCCTCCCAATGAAGAACAGGAGGTGGCGGCGGCTCCGTATCGTGAAATGCGATGAAACTTTGTCCCTGATTTTTTTCTCCAAAAATAGGATTTATAGCGTCGATATTAGGGTCTATAGGGCCACCAGGTGGGCACAACCCACCTGGGTGCGCCTGGAGGGGGGAGCGCGTCCTGGTGGGTTGCGCTCACCCAGGGCTCCCACTCCGGTGGTTCTTGGCTCCAGTATTTTTTATGTATTCTGAAATAATTCTCCAAAAAGTTTCGTTCCATTCCGAGAAATTTTATTTTTGCACAAAAACAACACCAAGGTAGTTCTGCTGAAAACAGCGTCAGTCCGGGTTAGTTTCATTCAAATCATGCAAATTAGAGTCCAAAACAAGAGCAAAAGCATTAGGAAAAGTAGATATGACAGAGACATATCATCGACCCTGTGCAGCGAGCCTATCTCAACGGTGTTCCTCCATGAGGGAGTCGATTCTCCGACCAAGGTTGGTCTTCACGACTGATATGCTCCTCTCAACCTTGTTCAACACACACTCTCATGTATCTTCCAAAGCCAACACATAGGCATGCTGCAAGGTAGGATCATACACGGGAAGTGGGAGTTCCTCCTCCATGAGGCGCCCACCTCCATGCACACCATCAACACTGCTGGACCTCCTCGAACCCATGGAAACTTCTCAAGAACAAAATCAGCAAGAGAGAAATTAGCACCATGAACAACCTAAAGCTCTGATGCCAAGATGATGCGGGACGCCATGGAAACAATCTTTCATGGTGCCAAAGAACTCACTGGGAGCAGCAACTATCTCTCTCAAATGGCAAAGAATAAGAGGAAACACTCTCAAATAAATTGCAGTGGATAACTAGCTTGGTATACAAGGGCGCAACCCAAACCATGAAACTTGTGAACCTATGTAGAATCACAAGAGGGAATGACAACGATCCTATATGAAATAAGGACATGCCCTTTGTTAGGGCATATTTCTCCCTTAGTGGTTTTGGTGATTAATGGCAATGCCTTTGTAGACCAATCATGTGCATTCAGCATTTCATATAATCTATCATATTGCACAAGACGATTCATGCCCCTCGGAGATATAGAGTCAAGACGGTTATTTTTCCTACGATTCTCTTTCGGTGGACTTGAGTCGTAGGAAAACCGTACTATTAAGAGGGGGTACGCTTCAAAAAGGTTTGGGTGGAATCATCACGTACACACCCTCCCCTTTGCAACCACCTTCCTTCGAGCTTCATTGGAGTTCCACTTTGTTTTTCTGAACACATGTCCTAAGGCTACCCAGCGGTAGTACCGCTCCTGCGTAGTGGTAGTACCACCTGTAAGCGGTTCTTCCACTGTTCCAGTACCATATGTACTACCGCTTAATAATTTTGGATCTTCTATTGTCTATTCGAGCTCAGCGGAACTACAACGGTGGTAGGACAGTAGTGCCGCTTGTGGTACTTCCAAACTACCACCGTTGCACTATCATTTCTCTTGCTATATCCCAGAACGTGAAGCGGAAGTAGAGCGGTACTACCGTCCAGCCAGTACGGTGCTACTACCTCTTATTTTAACGCCTTTGGACTCATTTGCCACTTCGCGACAGCAGCGCAATAGTAAAGCGCGGTAGTACCACAGCTGCGGTACTGCCGCAATACTCTGCCCTACCACCGCTATTTCCTGTATACTTCAACCTAATACGTCTCCAACGTATATATAATTTTTGATTGTTCCATGCTATTATATATCAATATTGGATGTTTATCATGCAATTATATATAGGACAAATGTTTCCTACAAGCAGTGGTAGTTACCACCACTTGCGTTTTGTATGTTGTATGTAGTACCTATCGAAATGTAGAGTATGTACGTGTAGTATGTTGATGTGCTCATCTGTAACATGGCTATACATGCAACTGCTACGCTTGGACCTATGACTAAAGCGCGTGTGCAACGAATAGCTAGCCAGGTACTATCGTTTCTTTGTACGTATAATCTAACTGACAAGAATATGACGTTACACTCATATTTTAATTTATTTGTACTCAGGAATAAAATGATGAAAGAATCAATCAGAGAGTCACCTGGAGATCAATCCAACCAGAGCAAACACCATATGCATGTCTTACACCGAACCATGCATGTTACGTGCACAAGCGCCAAAGTATTTGGCCTTGGCACCATGGACCAAGATGGGCCACGTGGGCCATGAGACTTGGGCTGCTCCAAGTGCTTCTCCACGTCAATCAAGAGACACAAGCGTGGACTAGTTGCAGCCGATCCGTCGACAACATAATCTACATGGAAACCAACAGCTACGGGCTACGGTGGCGGCCGTCCATAATAAATACTTACCATCTTTTAGGGTTTAGACTTGGGTTTTGTTTAGAGAAGTTTAGCTATATTGCTATTTTTATTTGTTTTCGCTCGTAGCGGCTAGTGCGACAGTCAAGACATCCTATCGGAACCCCATCTTGTGAGATTAATCCCATCTAGCATATTCGCAATTTTGAGATTGTTTGACTATTATTTTCTTGCATGTTCTTCGATTTGCTTGTAGGAAAAATCCTTCGTGGATAGGTCGATCGCGTCGTTGGCTCGGTCGATAACGCCGTGGAGTTGGTTCAGCGATTGCCGTGGATATCAGTCGTGTACGGTTCTCCCTGTACGGTTGGTAGCCGGATCGTGAGGGTCAAGTCCCACCCAAAATCGTAGTTATCCTCTCTCATCGAAAGATCGGGTCCCCAGTTCACATAAAGTGGTATCAGTTTTCAGGTTCATCGGTGAGAGATTTACTGTTTTATTAGATTAGATTTTCTGTCCTATAACCCAAAAAAAGCCAAAAAAATAAGATTAGTTCATCCACTTCACCTATCTTTTTAGCCTTTAGCAATTTTTGCATCTAGTATTTGTGTAGTTGAATTTTTGGTTGCATTCATCTAATACTAGTGTTGGTTTAGATTTGTTTGGGAGGAAATCATCTACTAGATCAATCTGTTTTTGTCCACGCTTTTCTACCGCAAGCTCGTTCGTACTCTCAGAAAAAAAAAGCAAGATTGCATCGGACTGTTTCACATCTTGCCGATTCTCGCGCCTGCAGCCCACCGCCTGTCCGCCTGTCCGCCTTATGCGTACCCAACTGTTGCTTCGCGGTACCCCAGCAAGCCTACGCCTGAATCCAGACAACGCTACCTGCTACTATTGCACGTTTGGTGTTGCCTAACCACACTTGCCTTTAATTTTTAATCTGGAGTAGTACGTCACCTGGTCACTTCGGTTGCATATTTATCTTGTGTTTACATCTTGTAGCTAATCTGGAGTATACACGTACGGCCTGGTAAAAAAAAGACCAAAAAAGAAAGAAAAAAAGAGAGAGAAGAAAAACAGAGAAAATAGCAAAACAAAAAGAGCAAAAAAAAAGTTGAGAGGAAAAAAAGAGCAGACCGGCTAGCATATTTTTTGGTACTGTTTAGCTACCCTGGACATTATTTTTGCTGCGATTGCCGCTCCATCTGTTATATATTTCCGAGCTTTGTCATACACTCGTTTATACTTCACTTATATCTGGCTACTTAGAGCTGTCACATATTTTCATTCGGCTTTCCACTCATTTGATTCAGTATCTGGGCTTAGATTGTTTTGTCTCTTACTAGTCGACTGCCAGCACTAGTTAGGAGTTTGAGCAATTATTCAACTTGCATTGCCTTTTGCTAAATTGTACCACTAATATTGTGAGTTGAGAAGGCATTGCCAAGCTACACTTTTTACTACCAATAAGTACAGGTCCCGGCTCTACTGATTCCTAGTTATCGCTCCATCCAATCTTCATCGGTAGTTTGAAGCCAACACCAACGCGCCGATCACCACCTGTTGCATTGGTAAGAACAAGTAAGAATTTGATACTAAGCTTGAGTGTGAGCGATTTTCTCCACCACGCCACGTCCTACTAGTTGATAGCGATTATACACTGTGTGTTTTTTCTCTTTCGCTAACAATGGCACTGGATCAACCCACACTTGAGGGCCTCACCGCGGATGTGAAAGTCACCAGCGAGCGTCTCGCCCAACTTGAGGGTGCTCAGATTGTGGCAGAAAAGAGGCTCAAGGCCATTGAGGATGCACAAGGTGTTGCCAACACACAACTACAGGACATCTTGTTACGTTTGGACGAGCTGCGGACTACACCCCCCGTCAACAATAATGATGTTCCTCACAATTCCACGGGTGTTGCCGCTACTTCGCGAGCTCGACGTGTGCCCATGGGCCATCCACAGCACCCCGCTACTGCCACCGATGCTGCCACCATAAACCAGCACCCACAAATTCCTCCTCGCGTCCACGAGCGACATGGGGACAACTACGAGGATTATTCTGGTGACACCGAAGACGACCAAATGGTCAACCAGCACAATGACTGTGCTCATCGACAACTGCGTTTCAACCGTCAAGGTATGGCACGAGGTCCACACAGGTATGATGTTTGACATTACGACCACTCTAGTGCTAAAATTAAATTTACTATGTCTGGTTTCAATGGTAAATATAATCCAGACGTTTATCTTGATTGGGAACTTTCAGTTGAACAAAAATTTGCATGTCATGATATTCCTGAGAATCAAAGTGTTAGGGCAGCCACTAGTGAATTTACAAACTTTGCTTCTATGTGGTGGAGTGAATATTGTCGTATTAATGCGAATAATATACCTTCTACTTGGGATGCTTTAAAACGAGCTATGCGACAACGTTATGTTCCTTCATATTATGCTCGTGATAAGCTAAATGAATTGCAACGTTTAAAACAAGGTAGTAGTTCTGTAGAGGATTATTATCAAGAATTGCAAATTGGCTTAGTGCAATGTGGATTAGTTGAAACCGAAGATGCTATGATGGCTAGATTTTTAGGTGGTTTGAATCGTGATATTCAGGATATATTGGACTATAAGGAGTACAATTCTATTACTCGTTTGTTTCATTTTGCTTGTAAAGCTGAAAGGGAAGTACAGGGACGACACAACAAGGGACGAGGTAACTTTTCTACAGGTCGTCACTCATCATGGACACACTCTCCCACTATCCCACCCACTACCGAGGCAACACCACATATCTTGAACAATGGTGCACTCCCAACAAGTTAAAAATCAGCTCCACAATCCTCTGTGGCATCGAGAGCAATTTCTCAAGCACCCGCCATTTCGTCTGGACGCACAAGGGACATGAAGTGTCATATATGCAAAGGTGGCGGGCACTTGATGAAGGACTTCCCAAATAAACGTACTTTCATTGTGCGAGAAGATGGTGAGTACTCCTCCGCTAGTGATTTGGATGAAGATACACATGCTATGCTTGCCACTAATAATGCAGGTGACACTAAGGAGAATGACACGGAGGCGATACATGTTAATGCTGCAATGGCAGATCAATACCCTAGCCTTGTAACCATGCGAGTACTTAGTGCCCAGGTTGGACATACTGAGATGCCTCAACGGCATAATCTTTTTCAAACTAAGTTTGTTGTCAAAGGGCATTCTGTTCGTGTGATCATTGATGGTGGAAGCTACAATAATTTGGCGAGTATTGAGATGGTAGAGAAGCTTTGCCTCACCACTACAAGACACCCACATCCATATTACATCCAATGGCTCAACGACTGTGGTAAGTTGAAGGTAACACGTCGTGTGAGGGTTCATTTTACACTTGGTTCATATCATGATTATGTTGACTGCGATGTTGTACCTATGCAAGCATGTTCTTTATTGTTAGGTCGACCTTGGCAATATGATAATAGTGTTACCCATCATGGTAGAACAAATTCATATGCTCCTGTGTTTGAAGAAAAACCATTAACTTGCTTCCAATGACCCCCGATGAAATAATAAATGATGGGAAAGCTAAATCGACGGATCATGCTATGCATAGTATACTTGCAGTCAATTCTGAAATTTTTCCGTTGAGTGTCTCAACTTTTGAACTAGACATATCACATGCTCAATAGTTCATTTGCATCCCTATAAGTCATATATAGATTCTGCGTGGGACAAAATTTATCATGATATTCATAGCGGTGCTATTATCAATTTCCGACACTCGCATGAGCTAACACATTTGAAACCTAGTATATGTGTTGCACATATTTTTGGTTTTCTCTGTGATGAATTTCAGGTACACAAACGTCGAGGACGACTTTGTTTTCAAGGAAGGGATGATGATGTGCTCATCTGTAACATGGCTATACATGCAACTGCTATGCTTGGACTTATGACTAAAGCGCGTGTGCAACGAATAGCTAGCCAGGTACTATCGTTTCTTTGTACGTATAATCTAACTGACAAGAATATGATGTTACACTCATATTTTAATTTATTTGTACTCAGGAATAAAATGATGAAAGAATCAATCAGAGAGTCATGCGGAGATCAATCCAACCAGAGCAAACACCATATGCATGTCTTACACCGAACCATGCATGTTACGTGCACAAGCGCCAAAGTATTTGGCCTTGGCACCATGGACCAAAATGGGCCACGTGGGCCATGAGACTTGGGCTGCTCCAAGTGCTTCTCCACGTCAATCAAGAGACACAAGCGTGGACTAGTTGCAGCCGATCCGTGGACAACGTAATCTACATGGAAACCAACAGCTACGGGCTACGGCGGCGGCCGTCCATAATAAATACTTACCATCTTTTAGGGTTTAGACTTGGGTTTTGTTTAGAGAAGTTTAGCTATATTGCTACTTTTATTTGTCTTCGCTCGTAGCGGCTAGTCCGACCGTCAAGACATCCTATCGGAACCCCATCTTGTGAGATTAATCCCATCTAGCATATTCGCAATTTTGAAATTGCTTGGCTATTATTTTCTTGCATGTTCTTCGATTTGCTTGCAGGAAAAATCCTTCGTGGATAGGTCGATCGCGCCGTTGACTCGGTCGATAACGTCGTGGAGTTGGTTCAGCGATTGCCGTGGATATCAGGCGTGAGTATATAACAATGATTAGGTAGTATATACCATGTTTTGAGTATGCAATTTTTTACGTAGAAATATGTATGTATTTCACAAATATAGCAAAACTATGGGCTCATATGCAATTTTTTCATGTAATTTGCTTTGAAGTATCTTAGATATAGTATCCGAATATATTTAAAATGATAAAGTAGTATATATATAGTACCATATGGTAGTATATGAGACATATGAGGTAACTACCACCGGGTGGTACGATGGATTTTCCATATATATATACATATCAGTTTTTGGGACTAACTTATTAACCTAGTGCTCAGTGCTAGTTGATGTTTTTTTTGCTTGTTTTTGGCTTTTCAGAACATCAATACCAAACGGAGGCCAAACGCTATGAAACTTTTTGATGATTTTTTCTGGACCAGAAGGGACCCTAGAAGCTTGAGTGAAGACCAGAAGAGCCACAAGGGGGTGATAAGCCTGCCAGGCGCCCCCCAAGGGGTGCCCCTCAGGCTTGTGGGCCCCTCGTGGCACCTCTTGACCTAATTCTAGCTCTATAAATTCCCAAATATTCTCAATACATCAGAGAGCCACACAAAATATTTTCTGATACTCTACTGGAGGGGGAATCGGTCATAGAGGGATTCTACATCAACCTTGCTGCCCTACCGATGACGTGTGAGTAGTTTACCACAGACCTATGGGGTCCAAAGATAGTATCTAGACGGCTTCTTTCTCTCACTTCAATCTTCAATAAAATGTTCTCCTTGATGTTCTTGGAGATCTATTCAATGTAATCCTTTTTTGCAGTGTGTTTGTTGGGTTCCGATGAATTGTGGGTTTATGATCAGATTATTTCATGAATATTATTTGAGTCTTCTCTGAACTCTTTTATGCATGATTGCTATAACTTTGTATTTCTCTCCGATCTATCCGTTTGGTTTGGCAAACTAGATTGATTTATCTTGCAATGGGAGAGATGCTTTGTGATGGGTTCGATCTTGTGTTGCTCAATCCCAGTGACAGAAAGGGACATGACACGTACTTGTATCGTTGCCACTAAGGATAAAAGATGGGGTTTATTCATATTAATTGGGTTTACTTTGTCTAAGACGAGGGGAGGTAAGGAACTGCCATCCAGTTCTGCTTTAGATTCACCTTCTGTTATAAGTAACTTGAAACACCACCACATGCTATAAATCCTGATATGTCGCAAGTTATTGATGATGCTACTTCTACAATGAATGATGCTTATGATGATGCTAGTACCTTGCTTGATGATAATGATGTGCCACTAGGTGAATTTCTTGATGAACAAATTGCTAGAGTGATACAACATGATGTCGTTGCATCTGATGATGAGCTTGAAACTGAAACTCCTGAAACACCTGCTAGAACTAGCCTTCCTAGATATGAATTGCCTAAGGTACCGGAAGGTTATGTTATGAATGAGGACACAACTAGAGATATTATTGCTTGTAAGGATAGAGATGATCTAGAGAAATTATTATGCAAGTATAAAGAAAAATCTCTGAATGCTAGAATGCAATATGATCCTAAGTTAGCTACCTCACCTATCTTTATTGATGATAAGGATTATGAATTCTCTGTCGACCCAGAGTTAATTACTTTGGTTGAATCTAATCCTTTCCATGGTTATGAAATTAAAACTGTTGTGGCACATCTTACTAAGTTGAATGACATAGCCACCCTTTTTACTCATGATGAGAAGACTCGTTATTATTTTATTCTCAAATTATTTCTGTTCTCATTAAAGGGTGATGCTAAAGCTTGGTACAATACTCTTGCTCCTGGTTGTGTGCGTAGTCCCCAGGATATGACTTATTACTTCTCTGAAAAACATTTCCCTGCTCATAAGAAACAAGCTGCTTTACAGGATATATTTAACTTAGTGCAAATTAAAGAAGAGAGTCTCGCACAAGCTTGGGGGAGGCTTTGCCAATTAATTAATGCTTTGCCTGATCATCCTCTTAAGAAAAATGAAATACTTGATATCTTCTAGAGTGGACTAACCGATGCTTCTAAAGACTTCCTAGATAGTTGTGCTGGTTGTGTTTTCAGGGAATAAACTGTTGGACAAGCTGAAGAATTATTGAATAACATATAGAAAAATTATGATGATTGGACTATTCCTGAACCATCTCCTAAACCAACTCCAAAAAAGAGGGGTATATTATATATTGGTCCTGAAGATATGTAAGAGGCAAAGAAATCTATGAAGGAAAAAGGTATTAAAGCTGAGGATGTTAAAATTTTACCTCCTATTAAAGAAATACATGGGCTTAATACACCACCACCACCCAAGGTGGTAGAGGTAAATTCTCTAATGAAGTTCAATGATAATGACAATCCTCACAATATGCACCCTAGCCAATGCCTTTATGAGTTTGAAAACTACATTAGAAAACAAGATCACTTCAATGCAAATGTTATGAAACAATTGAAATACAATTCTGGTATGATTGCTCGCTTGAGTGACTTGTTATTTAGGATCTCAAATGATGTTAGAGGTGTTGGAAAACATGCTTCTATGGTTCAAACCCAGTTAGAACAAGTTGCTAAATCTCAAAGAGAGTTGCTTGATGAAATGAATAATAATATACATGACTTTGCTGTTAGAGTTGCAACTAGAGGAGGTAAAATGACTCAGGAACCACTTTATCCCGAGGGACACCCAAAAAGAATTGAACATGATTCACAAAGGAACAACACCACTGCACCTAGTTCTTCTAAAAACAAGAAGAAAAAGAAAAAGATAGGACCTTGCATGCTTCTAGTGAACCTGAAATAGAGAAACCTCCTGATAATGATAATGATGTTTCTATCTCTGATGCTAAAACTCAATCTGGTAATGAACATTCACCTAGTGATAATGAAAAAGATAATGCTGATGTTCGTGAAGATACTCAACCAAACATTGAAAAAGAACCACACAATGATGTTGAAATAGAACCACCAGTTGATCTTGATAACCCACAACCTAAGAATACACGATATGACAAAAGAGACTTTATTGCTAGAAAACACGGTAAAGAAAGAGAACCGTGGGTTCAAAAACCTATGCCTTTTCCACCCAAGTCAACTAAAAGGAAAGATGATGAAGAATTTGAACGCTTTGCTGAAATGTTGAGGCCACCCTTTTTGCGTACTCGCTTGACTGATATCCTTAAAATGCCTCCTTATGCAAAGTATATGAAAGACATCATCACCAATAAGAGAAAAATATCGGAAGCTTAAATCTCCACTATGCTTGCTAATTATACTTTCAAAGATGGAGTACCTAAAAAACTTGGAGATCCGGGAATACCAACTATACCTTTCTTTATCAAAAGAAATTATGTGAAAACTGCTTTGTGTGATTTAGGAGCTGGTGTTAGTGTTGTGCCTTTCTCTTTATATAAAAGACTTGACTTGAATAAACTCACACCTACTGAAATATCTTTGCAAATGGCTGACAAATCAACTGCCATACCTATCGGTATTTGTGAGGATGTGCCCATTGTTGTTGCAAATGTGAAAAATATAACAGAAAAAAAGATACGGGACTTTTAAGATCTCGAGGGGGAAAATGGAAAAAAAATTCAAACTTACTAGTGGCGCACCATTTGCTAGGTGCGTCACTAGTAACAGAAAAAAATAGTTTCAATTTTTTTTTTAAATGTTCAAAATATGATACGTAATATGAACGGAAGTTTGAAATATTTTTTCAAAATTTCATCACACTCATGAACATGAACAAAGTCCTAGACATTAACAAGGTTTAATAGGATTGATATGCTAGATATATCAACAAGTGCCTGTTAAGTGAGCTGGTGCTGGGGTTGGATAGAACTCTGAAGTTAAGCGTGCTTGGGCTGGAGTAGTGTGGGATGGGTGACCTTTCGGGAAGTTTGACCACGGAGTGCGATTTGACTTGAGATTAAGCCATAGTGACCCGAGATTAAGAAAAAAAATTGAATGGCGTGATGCTAGTGGCACACCTGTAGTGCGCCATTAGTAGGCAAAACAGGTGCGCCACTAGTAGGCCTTTTCCTAGTAGTGCATTGTTGTTGCTAATGTTACTATTTTGACTGACTTTGTTATACTTGAGATGCCCGAGGACGACAACATGTCGATTATCCTGGTAGACCCTTCTTGAATACTGGAGGGGCTGTTATTGATTGCAATAAAAGCAAGGTCACTTTTCATATCAATGGTAATGAGCATACGGTGCACTTTCCAAAGAAACAATTCTAAGTGAATGGTATTAATATTATTGAAAATCTCCGACAATCACTATTGCAAGTTTTCAACTACCTCTACCTACTGCCAAAAAGAAATATGAAATGCTCATTGTTGGGGATATTCACATCCCCGTTGAGGTAACTTAGTGATTTACAAAAGTTCTCCGGTTTCATGCTAATCGAAAGTGGTTGTTAATAAGACCTGATCAACCTTATTAATGGATCATTTTTTAGAGGTATGAAGTTGATGAATTTAGTAAGCACTACCTTCTGTCCCTACCTTTTGTTTTCTGTTTTTATTAGTTAAATAAAATAAAATGCCATGTTTTGTCTGTTTTCTGAATTTTCCGTGCAATAAAGAAATGACCCAAAAATAAAAGTTCTCAGAATGCTCTGAAAATTTAATACGATTTTTTCTGAATATTTAAGAAGTTTTGGTGCAAATAATATCAGAGGGAGGTGCACCAGGTGGGCACAACCCACCTGGGCGCGCCAGGACCCCCAAGCGCCCTGGTGGGTTGTGGTCCCCACATGGGCCCCCTCACTTATCCCTTCGCGCCACATCATCACTTACCTCGAGGAAAAAATTCCATTGCTCTCTCTCTCTCTCTCTCTCTCTCTCTCTCGTGTTCTTGCTCTCAAACCCGCGAATTTCGATCTCTTTGCTCGAAGCTCCGTTTCCGAAACTGTATCGAGGGATTGTTGCTTGGTATGTGACTCCATCGTTTGTCCAATTAGTTTTTGTTTTAGTGGTTTATATTTAGAATAATTAGCTACTCTTGGTGCTACTGTAGATGAGCTTGCATGTTGAATTTTTAGAGTTCTAAGTAGTTTGAATGCTTGCTATGGCCTCTGTGTACCCCTATGACTAGTTGCTATCAATTTTGTGAAGTTTTGTTGGAAAAATTTATGGACTAAAAATTTCAGAAATTTTCCTCATAGTAAAAGGATGAATATCTTTAGGAAGTTTGCTTCTAAGAAGAACTCCAAGGGAGTTATTGGGGAGTCGTCTGACAGTGATCTCCATCCCCGGAAGTTGGCAGAGGTACGGCCGTGCGAATGGCCGCATACCCAGTGCATGGAAGAGGCTGGAATCCTTCAGGAGTTCACACAATATGCTGCTAATGCCGACCTCACCGACTTCATCGCAGCTGAATGTGAACAACATCATCTCCTCATAAACATCTTTGTTCAAAGTTTAAATTTCCGTCCTAGGAATAATCCTCCTGAGGTGCAGTTTAACTTATATGTTGAAACCCGTTAGATACCACTTACTGAATTTTGTAACATATGCATGATCCCTTCTGACGGGAGCTTAGTAGAGCCTAGGCCGACAGAGTTTGAGGCCTTTTATCGTACCTCGACAGTGGGAGATGAGAGAGGGGTGTCGGCTATCACTGTCGCTGGCTTGCATTTTCCTGTTGTTCATTATTTTGCTCTTTTCATTGCAAAATGCTTGCTTGCTAGAGAGAAGGTGGGTGCACTCAGTTCACCAGACCTTGCAATTTTACGTCGTGCACTAGAGGGCGACAACACTTATAGTTTGGGAGCTACTGTGGCATGTCGCCTCTGCATTAATAAGTCCAAGGGTAAAATACATGGTGGGATTTTCGCCACTCGTTTGTCGGCTCACTATAATGTTGAGATACGCCCTCATGATTACCCTCTGACTAAGGTTTACCTAGGCCGCGCAGCCATGGAACACCACCATTTTATTGCACGAGATTACCCTGACATTCCTATTCCTTATAACCTGGTTTTTAGCATTGGAACTCGTGATATTATTCCCTTGCCTGCTCTTGCTTTGTTTGATCCTGTTGCCAGGGGCGGATATAGGATTATTCCTGCAGATATCATCGCCTACCGAAACGATCAGGCTGCAGCAGAGGAGGAGCCTCGGCAGTGGGATGCATGGATGCCCGCTCCTCGGCACCCCGACTACTATCCAGGCTACTGATCGATCACCAAGTTAGGCCAAAAGCCTAATCTTGGGGGAGTACGTGTTTCCCACCGATGTTACATTCATGCTCACACATTTCATTCCAGTTGTCCGTGTCCACACTTTTTCATTGTATCATCCATGTTAAATTTATTTTCTTGCTTTCTTCTTGTGTGTTTGTAAAACTTTAGAAAAATCAAAAAATTAGTTGTAGTTAGTTTACTTTCTATGCATGTTTAAGCCGTAGCACTAAAAGGAAAACCCAAAAAGATTTCCTTGTTCTTCTTTTGCTTGTTGGGAGCTTTCCCGTGTAAATAGTTTTTCTCGTTTTTGTTTTTCACTTTTATTTGCTTGTTCAAGAAAACCAAAAACTCCAAAAATATTTCAGTGTGTTTCTCTGAATTTCTTTTCTTTTTATTCGAGTCGTACCAAGGAGAAGACCACAAAGAAAATGTTGAGTGGCTCTCATATGAATAATTTTTAATCTAATAAAGAGCCCATTTTACCTTGTCTTCTCCTGTTGAATAAAATGTTTGCAGATTCCAGCTTAGTCCTCGGCACTCTTGCACTGTTATTATTTTCACATCGTCCGGTCGTGCAAGTGAAAGGCAATAATGACGATATTCGATGAACTGGCCGTCGCAGAGATAAACGGGTATGAACTCGACTTGCTGTTTGTGTAAATATGTTTAACCTAGTATCCATGATTTAGCCAATTATGATTAAACATGTTTGCAATGACAATTAGAGATTATAGTTTCTCATGCCATGCATAAGTAACTGGGAGTGGATAATGATTTATCTTGGATATCAACATTGCGTTAAAATGCTTGTGATGTAGTATGATGATATGGTATCCTCAGAATGTTCGAGTGGCTTGACTTGGCACATGTTCATGCATGTAGTTGAATCAAAACCAACATACCCTCTATGATGTTTATGTTCATGGTGTTCATATCCTACTCATGCTAGTGTCCAATGTTACTTATGCATAATGCATGTTCATGACCGTTGTTGCTCTCTAGCTGGCCGCTTCTCAATCTAATTGTTAGCCTTCGCCTGTACTAAGTGGGAATTCTGCTTGTACATCAAAAACCGTGAACCCAAAGTTATTCCAGATGAGTCCACCATACCTACCTATATGCGGTATTACCCTGCCGTCCTAAGTAAAGTTGCATGTGCCACCTCTAAAAACTTCTAATAAATATCCTTTTTGTGTGCATGGGTCGTTCATGGAACGACGGGAGGTGGTCGGTATCTCCCATGCTAAGCGGTTTATTCTCAGGTAGAGTGTTTATTCACTCGCCATCGCACGAGAAAAGGGCGGTAATAGGGATGCCCGGTCCCAAACTGCAAACAGAAAAAGCTTACAAATAATCAAACAAAAACTCCCAATGGAGTCAAAACCTTTACTTTTATTGCTTGGGAACCGCCACTAGCGTGCTTAGCATGGAAGATGTTGATAACTAATAGTCGTGAAGTAAATGAGAAGGGTGCATGTCCCAAAATATCATTTACCTCTATTTTAAAAACTTGAGCTCTGGCACCTCTGCAAATCACTGCTTCCCTCTGCAAAGGGACTATCTATTTACTTTTATGTTGTGTCATCACCTTCTAAAATAAGCGCCAGATTCTGAGAGCACCGCTGTCATGCTGATGCATTATGTAGCTAATGTTGGGTGCATCATGACTGGATCTTTTCTACCATGAATTACAATGTTTAGTCGCTGCTTGAACTTTGGAGGTGCTCTGCATTTTTGTTTTGCGGTCTAAGAAAGGGCTTGCGAGATAGCACCATTGCCATATTATATCATTGTTGTTTTGATAACGTGTTGTTGTTTGATATATCTAATTATTGCTCGCTAGTTGATTATGTCATTGATATGAGTTAATATAATTTTTAAGAGTTATTGTCGGCATGGTTAGTTATAATGTTGGCTGAAAACCTGGGTGATGTTTAAGTTTATTTATGCAAACAAGAGTAAAAGAGTTCGTAAAAGATTTCCTTTTTCACTTTCATATTATCAACTGAATTGCTTGAGGACAAGCAAAGGTTTAAGCTTGGGGGAGTTGATACGTCTCCAACGTATCTACTTTTCCTAATGCTCTTCCTCTTGTTTTGGACTCTAATTTGCATGATTTGAATGAAACTAACCCCGGACTGGCGTTGTTTTCAGCAGAACTACCATGGTGTTGTTTTTGTGCAGAAATAAAAGTTCTTAGAATGGAACGAAACTTTGCGAGGATTTTTTATACAATAAATGAGAATTTCTGGAGCCAAGAGCCACCGGAGGGGGGCACCTGGGTGGGCACAACCAACCAGGGCGCGCCAGTCCTCCCAGGCGCGCCCAGGTGGGTTATCCCACCTGGTGGCCCCGCAGACCCTGAAACCAACGCTATAAAATCATATTTTTCCAAAAAAAATCAGGGAGAAAGAATTATCACGATCCACGAGACGGAGCCGCCATCACCTCCTCTTCTTCATCGGGAGGCCAGATCTGGAGTCTGTTTGGGGCTCCGGAGAGGGGGGTGTTCGTTCTTCGTCATCACCAACCCTTCTCCATCGCCAATTCCATGATGCTCCCCACCGGGAGTGAGTAATTTCTTCGTAGGCTCGCTGGTCGGTGAGGAGTTGGGTAAGATTCATCATGTAATCGAGTTAGTTTTGTTAGGGCTTGATCCCTAGTATCCACTATGTTCTGAGATTGATGTTGCTATTACTTTGCCATGCTTAATGTTTGTCACTTTGGGCCGGGGTGCCATGATTTCAATCTGAACCGTTTATGTTATCACAATTATATCCATGTTCTAGATCTGATCTTGCAAGTTATAGTCACCTACTACGTGTTATGATCCGGCAACCCTGGAGTGACAATGGTCGGGACCACTCCCGGTGATGACCGTAGTTTGAGGAGTTCATGTATTCACCGTGTGTTAATGCTTTGTTCTGGTTCTCTACTAAAAGGAGGCCTCAATATCCCTTCGTTTCCAATATGGACCCCGCTGTCACGGGAGGGTAGGACAAAAGATGTCATGCAAGTTCTTTCCATGAGCACATATTACTATTTACGGAATACATGCCCACATTATGTTTATGAACTGGAGCTAGTGCTGTATCGCCCTAGGTTATGAGTGTCACATGATGAATATCATCAAACAAATTACCGATCCAATGCCTACGAATTTATCTTATATTGTTTCTGCTAAGTTACTGCTGCTGTCATTACTACTGCACTTGCTACAAAATTACTGGTATCACTTTTACCGTTACCATTGCTGCTATCACTATTATCAAAACTATCATACTACTTTGCTACTGATCACTTGGTTGCAGATAATTAATCTCCAGGTGTGGTTGAATTGACAACTCAGCTGCTAATACCTTCAAATATTCTTTGGCTCCCCTTGTGTTGAATCTATAATTTGGGTTGAATACTCTACCCTCGAAAACTGTTGCGATCCCCTATACTTGTGGGTTATCAGTCTACATCATGTCATCTTGCTTTAGGCATCCTCCGTTCTTTATGAACTTAATACTCTAGATGCATGTTGGATAGCGGTCGATGTGTGGAGTAATAGTAGTAGATGCAGGCAGGAGTTGGTCTACTTGTCTCAGATGTGATGCCTATATACATGATCATTGCCTTGAATATCGTCATAACTATACGCTTTTTTATCAATTACCCAACAGTAATTTGTTTACCCAGTGTATGCTATGTTCAATAGAGAAGCCTCTAGTGAAAACTATGGCCCCCGAGTCTATCTTTATCATATATTGAAATCCAAAAATACCTTGCTGCAATTTATTTACTTTTATTTTATTTTGTGTTTTTGTTTATCTATATATCACTACGAGATTTGATCCTTGCAATTAACTGCCAAGGGATTGACAACACCTTGTTTGTATTGGGTGCAAGTATTTATTATTTTGTGTGTAGGTGTTGTTCATGAGGTCTTGTGTGTTTCTCCTACTGGATTGATAACCTTGTTTCTTAACTGAGGAAATACTTATCTCTACTGTACTGCATCATCCTCTCTTCTTCGGGGAAATCCCAATGCAACTAACAAGTAGCAGGAAGAATTTCTTGCGCCGTTGCCGTGGAGACACCACCAAAACCTATCAAGTACCATCACATAAACTTTCATCTTGTTGCATTTACTTTCATTTGCCATTTCCCTCTCATTTTCATCTACCCGAATTCTAAAACGTTTTCACAAAAACACAAAAATATTTTTGTTTGATTGTTTGCTTTTATCGTCTTCATGTCAACACTCAAAAGAACAGAAAAGAAATAAGAAAATAAGATGGATCCTCATCCTCTTGCTAATCTTTTTAAAATATCCAATTATGATGAACCAATTGCTAGTGAGTTGAGTGCATTATATTGTCTTTATGAAGTTTTGTCTGAAATTCGTGAATCTGGAAATTGTGATGAAGTGTTAAAAGAAGATATTTATAAAGTGATTATCGATAGCTACTTGAATGAAAAGCATGATTGCAATGATGTTATGATATATTATATTAATATCAATTGTTTTAATGATATGCAAAACCCCGAGCTTGGGGATGATGATTTTTTAATGTCCACTACCCATTGTAATGATCATGGTTGGGGTGATGCTTCTTATGATCTTCAAAATTTATTTAAGCCTCATGATGAAAATGAAATTGACAATAATGTTTGCAATGATATTGAAAGTGGGTTTGGAAGAGTGTCAACTTTAGGAAAAAAGAATCCCACATATTTGGAGAATGTTCAATCTTATGAAGTTATTGATAAAAGTGGGTTTGGAGAGGTGATAACCCACAAGTATAGGGGATCAATTGTAGCCTTTCTCAATAAGAGTGTCGAACCAACGAGGAGCTAAAGGTAGAACAAATATTCCCTCAAGTTCTATCGACCACCGATACAACTCTACGCACGCTTAACGTTCGCTTTACCTAGAACAAGTATGAAACTGGAAGTACTTTAGAGGTGTAAAGGGATGGGTTTGCAAGATAATAAAGAACACGTAAATAAAAGCTAGGGGTTTTTTAGATAAAGAAACAATTACATTAGTTTTAGTAGAGAGATTTTTGTGACAAGAAAGTCATTTGTCCCTAGGCAATCGATAACAAGACCGGTAATTATTATTGCAATTTTATATGAGGGAGAGGCATAAGCTAACATACTTTCTCTACTTGGATCATATGCACTTATGACTGAAACTCTAGCAAGCATCCGCAACTACTAAAGATCATTAAGGTAAAACCCAACCATAGCATTAAAGTATCAAGTCCTCTTTACTCCCATACGCAAATAACCTACTTACTCGGGTTTAAGCTTCTGTCACTCTAGCAACCCACCATAAGCGAATAACATATTGCAAACCCTATAGCGGGGATCCCTCATGCTTGCGCGACACGGAGAGCACCATAGGACAAAATCAATAATAAAACATACAACTCAAACCAATCACGATCATCAATCAACCCATAGGACAAAACAAATCTACTCAAATATCATAGGATAGCCATGCATCATTGGGAAATGATATATAGCGTTGAGCACCATGTTTAAGTAGAGATTACAGCGGGTAAAAGAGAGGTTGCACCGCTGCATAGAGGGGGAGAGTTGGTGATGATTGCGGCGAGGTTGTTGGTGTAGATCGCCATCACGATGATGGCCCCGGCGGCGTTCCGACGCCACCGGGAGAGAGGGCGAGAGAGCCCCCCTCCTTCTTCTTCTCCCTTGACCTCCCCCCTAGATGGGAGGAGGGTTTCCCCTCTGGTCTATGGCCTCCACGGCGGCGGAGGGGCGGGAGCCCCTCCGAGATTGGATCTATCTCTCTGTTTCTCTTCTATTTCGCGTCCCCGTTTTTTGACCTTTCGTCGTTTCTTAAATTCCCGGAGATTCGTAACTACGATTGGGCTGAAATTTTAACACGATTTTTATCCGAATATTATCTTCGTTGCGGTGAAAGAAGGGCACCAACCGCCTTATGGGGCGGCTACAAGCATCCCAGGCGCGCCCTGGGTAAGGGGGCGCGCCCCTACGGCTTGTGGGCCCCTTGGGCATCGTCTTGTGTTGGTTCTTTTTCCCAAAAATCACAAATATTCCAAAAAAATCTCTATAAGTTTTTATCGCATTTGGACTTCGTTTGGTATGGATATTCCGCGAAACAAAAAAACATGCAACAAACAGGAACTGGCACTGGGCACTGGATCAATATGTTAGTCCCAAAAATAATACAAAAAGTTGCCAAAAGTATATGAAAGTTGTAGAATATTGGCATGAAACAATCAAAAAATATAGATACGATGGAGACGTATCAGCATCCCCAAGCTTAATTCCTACTTGTCCTCGGGTAGGTAAATGATAAAAAAAGAAAAAAATTATGTGGAATGCTATCTAGCATAATCTTGATCACATAATCTAATCATATGGCATGAATATTAAGACACGAGTGATTCAAAGCAATAGTCTATAATTTGATATAAAGACAATAATACTTCAAGCATACTAATATAGCAATCATGTGTCTTCTCAAAATATCATGGCTAAAGAAAGTTATCCCTACAAAATCATATAGTCTGGCTATGCTCCATCTTCATCACACAAAGTATTTCATCATGCATAACCCCGATGACAAGCCAAGCAATTGTTTCATACTTTTAATGTTCTCAAGCTTTTTCAACTTTCATGCAATATATGGGTGTGAGCCATGGATATAGCACTATAGGTGGAATAGAAGGTGGTTGTGAGGAGAAGACAAAAAGGGGAGAAAGTCTCGCATCAACTAGGCAAATTAATACGCTATGGAGATGCCCATCAATCGATATCGATGTAAGTGAGTAGGGATTGCCACGTAACGGATACACTAGAGCTATAAGTGTATGAAATCTCAAAAGAAACTAAGTGGGTGTGCATCCAACTTGCTTGCTCACGAAGACCTAGGGCAATTTGAGGAAGCCCATCATTGGAATATACAAGCCAAGCTCTATAATGAAAATTGCCACTAGTATATGAAAGTGATAAAATAGGAGACTCTCTGTCATGAAGAACATGGTGCTATTCTTTGAAGCACAAGTGTGGAAAAGGATAGTAACATTGCCCCTTCTCTCTTTTTTCTCTCATTTTTTGTTTTGGGCTCTTTAGCCTCTTTTTTTTATTTGGGCTCTTTGGCCTCTTTTATTTATTTGGGCTCTTTTGGTCTCTTTTATTTTTTTAAAGTCCAGAGACTGATCCCAACTTATGAGGGAATCATAGCTTCCATCATCCTTTCCTCACATGGGACAATCCTCTAATAATGATGATTATCACACTTTTGTTTACTTACAACTCAAGAATTACAACTGATACTAGAACAAAGATATGACTCTATATGAATGCCTCCGGTGGTGTACCCGGATGTGCAATGATCTAGCATAGCAACGATACCAAAAAATGGACAAGCCATGAAAACATCATGCTAGCTATCTTACGATCATGCAAAGCAATATGACAATGATGGTGCGTGTCATAATAAACAAAACAGTGGAAGTTGCATGGCAATATATCTCGGAATGGCTATGGAAATGCCATAATAGGTAGATATGGTGGTTGTTTTGAGGAAGGGAATATGGTGGGTTTAATGCACCGGCGAAAGTTGCGCGGTACTAGAGAAGCTAGCAATGGTGGAAGGGTGAGAGTGCGTATAATCCATGGACTCAACATTAGTCATAAAGAACTCACATACTTATTGCAAAAATCTACAAGTCATCAAAAACCAAGCACTACGCGCATGCTCCTAGGGGGATGCATTGGTAGGAAAAGACCATCGCTCATCCCCGACTGTCACTCATAAGGAAGACAATCAAAAAATAAATCATGCTTCAACTTCATCACATAACGGTTCACCATACATGCATCACAAACCTTAACACAAGTATTTCTACCAATCCACAATTACTCACAAGCATGACTCTAATATCACTATCTTTATTTCATATAACTATTACAAGGAATCAAACATATCATATTCATTGATCTACAAGTTTTTATGTAGGATTTTACGACTAACCATGTGAAGGACTAATTCTTGTTAACTCTCTAAATACATATAAGTGAAGCATGAGAGTTTAATTCTTTCTATAAAATATATGCCCACGCTCTAACAAATATAAGTGAAGCAAAAGAGCATTCTACAAATGGCAGTTTTCTATGTATAGAGAAACAGTCAATCCAAACTTCAAATGATATAAGTGAAGCACATGAAGCATTCTACAAAGCCATACTCAAAAGATATAAGTGAAGTGCAAAGAGCATTCTATAAGTCAACCAAAGACTATCTCATACCAGCATGGTGCATAAAAAAAGGGAAAAATAAACACAAAAGACGCTCCAAGAATTTACGCATATCATGTGATGAATAAAAATATAGCTCCAAGTAAAATTACCGATGGTCGTTAGAAGAAAGAGGGGATGCCTTCCGGGGCATCCCCAAGCTTAGTTTCTTGGGAGTCCTTGAATATTATTTTGAGGTGCCTCGGGCATCCCCAAGCTTAGGCTCTTGCCACTCCATATTCCTTCATCCATCGTGATCTCACCCAAAACTTTAAAACTTCAATCACACAAAACTTAACAAAACCATTGTGAGATCCGTTAGTATAATAAAACAAATCACCACTTCAAGTACTATTGAAAACCCATTCATATTTTATTTTTGCATTATCCCTTCTATATTCTAACTTCTCCATGTCTTATACCAACGATACAATCCATACTTCCATCAAAACAAGCAAAACAATGCATCAAAAAAAAAATATGTCGAAAACAAAACTGTCTGTATAAATCTGAACATTGACCATACTTCTGTAACTCTAAAAATTCTGAAAAATTAGGAAAAAATAAAAAATTTGCATAGTAGTACTATGTAAAAATTTCTAAAACTTTTGAAATTCCAATAAAAAATGTAAATTCATGCACTACACGCAAAGTTTCTGTTTTTGCACTACACAAATCAAACAAGCAATCTAATCATACTAAAGGCAAATCCTGGCACATTATTTTTACTACACAATGTGTACGTGCAATGCACGTTGATTTGAAAGTATATTAAGTGCATGCGGATATTAAGTAAGATATTATTTGCGTGTTATTATGTGATTAGCATTATATTTGGCATGAAATTAACTGCACACTAAACATGTTGAGCACTCGACATTGAAGCAGTCTAGGTTGTTGAATTGACATGATTCGATGGCCGAGATTAATTTGATCTTCCTCTTTGGGTCTTTTCATAAAAAAACATCAAAATTGAAAAATATCATCAACTTTTTTAATATCATCGAATTTGATATAAAAGTTCATCAATATTGAAAAAAGTTCAACAATGTTGAAAAAAGTTTATCGAAAGAGTTCACCGATTTGAAAAAAAATCATCGAATTTGAAACTAGGTTCATCAATTTTGCAGAACTTTCTGTAAAAATCATCGATTTAAAAAAAATCTTCTATTTTGAAAAAAGTTCATCAATTTTGTAAAATGTTCACAAAACTGAAAAAGTTCATCATTTTTCTAAAAAAACATCGAATTTGGAAAAAGTGCACGGAATGTAAGTAAAGAAAAATAAAAAAGATAAAGAGAAGGTAGCTAAATGGGTCAGCCCAGCTTGGAGGGCTTCAGGCGCCCATTTGCAAAATGCACAGTAACGGCCGCCTAAAGCGCCAAATAGGATCTGCCTGGAATTCCTACCTGGTGACCAAGTCAGAAATAAACGAGAGCCTGAGCACAGTCAGGATTTGGTATAGTAGCTGACGTTCATTTGGGCTTCGCATTCCCCCATCCACACCTAAGACATCCGCCCACCCCTCTCTCTTCGCCACCGCCCACTTCCGGTCGGTTGGACACTGCCCAGGCCGCCGGTCGCATCCACACACTCCCCACACCTCCACACGGCACGGATGTCCGCTCTAGTTGGCGTTGGTGGCCTCTTTTTGTCGTCGTCGTAGCACCTGCATGGCCATGCCACCCCCTCGCCTCCGCCGCTGCTGGCTCGCTCCAAGCCCGCCGTCCTCGCTCCACGGCCGCCTCTACTTCGACAGGCCTGCTCCCTGTACAGGGAAGAGGCGCGGGGCTCTTCACTGGCCGGCTTCTCCACAACGCCCACAAGGTGTTCTACGGTTCTCTCGCAAGGTACCGTGGATAGTGGAGATGAGTTCTTTTTCAATAATTCCACGTGTTCATCAGACGATTCATTGTTGGACGATGAGGATTTTGTGGTTGCAACTATGGTCATCAGTGACCACATTGCTGGGCAGCGGACGAGGTCGATCCCGGGTCATACTCCGGCGTTGAATCAGAACAGAGAGAGCGGCCATTGCCTACTCTTCGCCGATTACTTTCAGTGCACGTCCCCACTCTTCAATTCCAGGCTTTTCATTCCCCTGCCACTTCCGGATGGATAGACATGTGTTCAACCGCATTCAGGAGGGAGTGATGGCATATGATGATTATATCGTATGCAAGGAGGATGCCCTTGGAAAGGTTGTCTTCTCCTCTAATCAGAAATGCACCGCAGCTATTTAGATGTTTACATACAAAATTTCCGGTGATCTTGTTGATGAGTATGTCGCATGAGCGAGTCCA
Source organism: Triticum aestivum (assembly GCF_018294505.1). Taxonomy (NCBI): domain Eukaryota; kingdom Viridiplantae; phylum Streptophyta; class Magnoliopsida; order Poales; family Poaceae; genus Triticum; species Triticum aestivum. Next base: position 471,570,922 of record NC_057814.1, on the reverse strand, counting down.
CATGCCTTGCATCATTGTACAAATTCAGCAAGGTTGTGGTAGCAATGTTTGGCCCTAAAGGACAAATGATGCAGATACAACCCGGTTGTTGGCGATCAATGCAAATAGGGGCTTTCCGAGGATGCTTGGTAGCATAGATTTTATGCACGGGAAGTGGAAGAACTGACCATCTTATTGGCAGGGGCAGTATAAGGGGCATCTCAAGGACTGCATTGTCATACTTGAACTTGTGGCTTCATAAGATCTTCGGATTTGGCACTCTTTTTTCGGCATGAGAGAGAGCTAGGAAGGATGTGGAGCGTGTTGTACTTCAATCTCAATAGGGCATCGTTCAGTATCCTGCTAGAACTTGGAGCTCCAAGAAGATGTGGAGGCGATGATTGTTTGTGTGATCATGCACAACATGGTCGTGGAGGATGAGCGTCAAGACAAAATCTTTGATCAAGTGTTTCAATTTCAGGGTCAAAACCTTGACTGAGCATGGAACGGTAACGTTTGCACAGTTCACCTAATTTCGTCATGAAATGCGTGATTGGGCAACTCACATTCAACTCCAAAATAATTTTGATCATACGTGGACTCACCTTGACAACCAATAGATGTATCGGTTCTTTTTCTTTCTATGTATGTGTTCCAAATTAGATTTCATTTGGTTTGTAAACTATGATATTTTTATTTGGTTGTAAACTGTTTACTATTGTGATTTATTTGATTATAATATAACTATGTGCAATGTTGCTTTTTTAGATATATGCATGCAAAATTCCTGCACATTTGTCTGGCTACCGGAATTCAGGCCAAATGGGTCGGCCGGTTGGACGCAAAAACAGACGCGCTGGGACGCCGTCCCTTTGGCCGACCCAAATCATGTTCGCGTGGTCTGCCGGTTAGGCCAACTCCACCGCACGACCCCAAATCGTCCGAGGGTGTCCGTTTGGGTACAAACGGACAAAAGCAATGACCCAACGCGCGACCCCATCTTATTTTTTTGTTCGTTTAATGTCCGTTCGATCACATATCCAAAGCAAATTTGAGATGGATTTGAGTCAAAGCGGACAGCCGCGGACAGCCCGTCTGCGTCCTCGCGTCCGCACATGGCCCGCATGGCAGCCACCTGCCCCTGCTTTTCTCCCCTTCCCCTCTCTCTCCTTTGCTGGATGACGGAGCTGCGTCGCCTTCTCTCGTCTCGCCGGAGCCGCATCACCATGGTTGCCCTGCGCCGCTGCATGGGGCGCGCGGGTTGGCTCGCGCGGCGAGCAGGCGGGAAGAGTGCGGGGGGCAGGCGAGAACGAGTGGGCGCAGGTGAGGCGCGGTGCTGTGGGCAGGCGGCGCGGCCAGGCGGCGAGTGGGCGGGGCCAGGCAAGCGGGCGCGGCAGCGGCCGCCGGGCGAGCGCGGGGCCAGGCGAGCGGGCGCGGCCGCAGGAGGGGCCGGGCGAGCGCGGCGCGCCGGCGGCGCGACGACGTGCAGACTGCGGCGAGCGCGGCGCGCAGGTAGGGAGCGGGCGCGGCAGCCGGGCGCAGCGACGCGATGATGCGGCGAGCGCGGCGCGCAGACAGGGAGCGACGGCGGCCGGGCGCGTGGCGCGACGATGCGGCGAGCGGGCGGGCGCGGCGACGCGGCGGCGAACACGGTGCGCAGGCGGCGGCGCGGGCGCGACCGAGGTGGCGAGCGGCGAGGCGGCACGGGCTGCTGCTGCTGCTGCAGGCGGGCAGCCGCATGCGAGCGTGAGCTGGTGCGGCTGTAGGGCAACCGCGCGGGCAAGCACACGACGGGGACGTAGGCGGACATTTTGGGATGGTTGGTTGTGTTGGATGCGTCCAATAACAGCCGGACACGGATGTCCGTTTTGCCATCCATCGTTACCTCAAACGGAAGAAATTCAGATAAAACGGACATCTGTTTAGGATCGTGCGGTGGAGTTGATCTTAGAGTTGCCATTAGTGAGCCATTTTATGCAATGGGTTTTTATTTGTGAAGACTAATTCATTTCTGTTTTCTCAAGAAAAAAAAGACTAATTCATTTCCGACAGTGTTGGCCAACTCACGGTCAACGCAAAGTTGTTAGTCCACCCCCATTTTCTTTGTCCGTTGAACATCCCATCCCACCAAAACGACCCAACCAAGGACGTAGTGGCCATCCTGCAGGGCTGAAAGCCAGCCAGGGACCTCTCGTGCTCTGACTGTTAGGTCAACTTCACCGTACGATTCTAAACGGATGTCCGGTTTAGGCGAATTTGTCCCTTTGGGGCGGGGATGGGTTCGCCCACATCCGCATTTGTCCGTTGGGTCGTGGGTGTGCCCAACGCGCGGCCGCACCCCAAATCATGTCTGGGGTGGACGTGATTAAAAAAACAAAAAACTTAAATAAAATGCCTAAAAAGGTAAATAAACGCACTTAAAAAAACTTAAAACATATATAGAGGTCACGGCCACAAAACGGTCCAGTTCCATAATCCACTTAAACGGCCCAGTTCTATAATTAACATAAAAACAAAATAAAAAAAGCCGCCCGCGCGCTCCTGCCGCGCCCGTCGATGCCGTGGCCGTGGCCGTCTTCACTGGCCGCCGGTGTCGTCGTCGTCGCTGACGAGGTCGATGTAGTCCGGCGGTGTCCACAGGTGGGCCGGCGGTCCATGGTGCACGGGGGAAGCGGGCTGGAAGGTGGCCGGTGCCTGCACCACCTCCTCCCGAGGCGAGGCGTCCCGCTCCGGCGACCACGGTGGCGTGGGACACCAGTTCACGCCCCCTACGGCAGCCGCCATCTGCTCAGCGGTGCACGACCAGCTCCACCCCTGGCCCACCAGGCCAGGGTGGAACACGGCCACCGGCGGCTCCTCCACCACCTCCTCCTTTGGCACCATCTCCAGCTCTGGGATGGTGACGTCGCCGGCCGCGGAGAGGGCCGTCATCTCCTCGAGGCCCTCCCATTGGCGCTCGTCGTGCGTGTGCATGGAGTCCTCTAGCACACACGCCATGAGACGGGCCTCCTCCTCCGCTGTCACGCGAGGAGGCGGTGGGGGCGATGGAGATGGCGACGGCGTGGGTGTTAGGCCGCGCGCCTGCCTATGCCCGCGCACTTCCTGACTGTAACACCCCGGATGTAACTTTTCATATTTGTAACTCCAACTCTTGCCATTTTCGGCTATGTGTTATGATATTCCCTTCGTGGTCGGGTTTTGTTTTTCATTTTGCTTTTTGTTCATGCCATGCATATCATATCATGTCATCATGTGCATCTCATTTGCATACGGGTTCGTCTCATGTATCCGAGCATTTTCCCCGTTGTCCGTTTTGCAATCCGGCACTCCCACATGCACCGGCGCACCCCTCTTATTTCTTTTCATGAGCGGGTGTTAAACGTTCTCGGAATGGATCGAGGTTTGTCAAGTGGCCTTGGTATACCACCGGTAGACCACCTGTCAAGTTTCGTTCCATTTGGAGGTCGTCTGATGCTCCAACGGTTAACCGGGTAATCGCGAAAGCCTCTTTTGTGTTGCAGCCCAACACCCCTCCAAAACAGCCCACTAACCCAGCAAACTCGCCTCCATGCTCTCGGTCGCTCGATCACGATCGTGTGGGTGAAAACCGCACTCCATTTGGAGTCTCCTAGCTCCCTCTAGCTATAAATATGTGTCCCCCCTCCGAAATTCCCGGTCCCCAAAACCCTAGCCCTCTCCCTCCGCGCGCCGAACACGTCCGCCCGGCGCCGGACGAATCGCGCCGCCGCCCGCAGCCAATCGGCTCTTGCCACGTCACCCGACCGCGCCCACATCGCCGCCGTCGCCCGGGGCCCAGATCCGGCCCGCCCCGGGCCGAACCGGGCCACTCCGGGCCCCGCGCCCCGCCGCCTCCTTCCTCCAGCGCGCCGGCGCCGCGCCCCAAGGTCGCCGTCGCCGATCCCACCGCCGCCGCGCGTGGCCGCCGTCGCCCGCGGGTCGCCGGATCCCGCCGGCCTCGCCCGACCGCGCCCGTCCCCGGCGCCTCCTCCTCCTCTCTCCCCCGACCGTCGCGCCTCTCCTTCCTCCGGCCTCGTACTCTCCTGACTCCGGCGAGCTCGAGCTCGAACCCTAGCTCGGACGAGCTCCCGATCCGATGTGTCCAGAGGTTGACTTTCCCTCCCCCCGATTTTTCTCCAAGTCCCGAGCATTTTCACATTCTGTTGCATTGTTCATCGCATCATAACTCTGTGCACGTAGCTCCGTTTCGGGCGTGTAATATATAGAAATGTTCGTTACGAGATGCTCTTCATTTTGTTGCATTGTGCCATGCTCGTTTGAGTCCATCTCGGTGCCCAAATCGCTGGTGCAATAGTGCTATATGCTGTTAACTGCTGTTACTTATCAGAACTTGATGATTTGTTATTTTTGTTGTAATTGATGTGTGCATGTTATGGGCATGAGCTCTACATGTGTTTTGATGTATGCCATGCCATCTTTACAGAGGTGTATGCCATGTATTTTTATGATCTCTGTGGTGACTAGAAAAAGTATGCAAACTAGGCTTCGTGATGTTTCTGATTTCAGGGACAGTAATTTTACTGTCTGTGACTGCTGTTATTTTGTTGCTATGTATCCATGTGGCTACAGAGAGATCCATGCTTATTTTGAGTATGTTCAGTAAGGATGTTTTGTAGCTACAGTTGTTCTCTATCCATCCATTCCCCTGTTTGCAATTATTGAGTTCCCTAGCATGTCTTAATCTTGCTCTACTTTTGCTATAAAATGTTTCTGGCAGATTGTTAACATGATATTCAATTTTGCCAAGGTTGTTGTACTTGTTTCATACATGCTATGAACTTGCTTGCCATGGATAGCTTCATAAACATGCCATCTTTCTGTAGGTATGCTTTTTTTGTCATGCATTGCTTTGTGGTGAGTGAATCAAGCTCACCAAGATGCCTTCATAATACTGTTACTGCCATGCTATGTTTACATGGTTGCCATCATATCTTCTGGTCATTTTTGGCTCTTGCTCAGTAAGGGATTTTTGTTCTATGCTTTTAGTAGATTCATGCTATGCCTTATTTTGCTATGTTAAGTTCCTGTAGCATGTTGATTGCTTGCTCTGAACATTGCTACCTGATGCTGTTCCAGCCATGTTCAGTAATTTCACTAAGTCTGTGAACCTGTTATCTTTTGCACTTTTGCCATGCTTGTTTGAACCTGTTATGTTGTGATTTAGCCGTAGCTCAGTGTTCATCTTTTGTCAAGAATCTTCTGTAAATTACTTCCATATGCTTTGTTGCTATGTTGGAGTGCTGTAGCATAGTTACTTGGTGTATTTGAAGTGCTATCATGCTGTAATCGCAGAATCGTGTCATTCTTGTTTTGCTTGCCATTTGCAAACTGTGCATCCGTTTCCGGTGATCTTTATATCGATTTCAACCGAAATCATCTCATTTTTCCAGTGGCATGCTTGGTTTGCCAAGTTACTTCCTTGTTCATCCTTTTTCTTCCGGAGCACGCATATGCATCGCATATCACATCTCGCATATCATACATGTTTTGCATCATGTTGCTTGTGCATTTCCCGTGATTGATTGTGGTTCCATTGCTTGTGTTCTTGCTATGGGTAGAGCCGGGAGACGAGTTCGTGAACGAGGAACCTGTTGAGTACGCTTACGAGGATCAAGCTTTCGACAACTCTGAGAACCTTGCAGGCAAGATGACCATACCCTCGAAATCACTTCTATCTTTGCTTTGCTAGTTGTTCGTTCTATTGCTATGCTGCGCTACCTACCACTTGCTATATCATGCCTCCCATATTTGCCATGTCAAGCCTCTAACCATCCTTTTCCTAGCAAACCGTTGTTTGGCTAAGTTACCGCTTTTGCTCAGCCATTCTTATAGCGTTGCTAGTTGCAGGTGAAGTTGAAGTTGGTTCCTTGCTGGAACATGGATATTTTGGAATATCACAATATCTCTTATTTAATTAATGCATCTATATATATTGGTAAGGGTGGAAAGATCGGCCTTATGCCTGGTGTTTTGTTCCACTCTTGCCGCCCTAGTTTCCGTCATACCAGTATTATGTTCCTTGATTTTGCGTTCCTTACGCGGTTGGGTGATTTATGGGACCCCCTTGACAGTTCGCCTTGAATAAAACTCCTCCAGCAAGGCCCAACTTTGGTTTTACCATTTGCCACCTAATCCTTTTTCCCTTGGGTTTTCGCGAGCCCGAGGGTCATCTTTATTTAAACCCCCGGACCAGTGCTCCTTCGAGTGCTGGCCCAAACCGAGCGATGTCCGGCGCCCCCTGGGCAACCAGGGTCTATGCCAACCCGACGTCTGGCTCATCCGGTGTGCCCTGAGAACGAGATATGTGCAGCTCCTATCGGGATTTGTCGGCACATTCGGGCGGCTTTGCTGGTCTTGTTTTACCATTGTCGAAATGTCTTGTAAACCGGGATTTCGAGATTGATCGGGTCTTCCTGGGAGAAGGTTTATCCTTCATTGACCGTGAGAGCTTATGATGGGCTAGTTGGGACACCCCTGCAGGGTATTATCTTTCGAAATCCGTGCCCGCGGTTATGAGGCAGATGGGAATTTGTTAATGTCCGGTTGTAGAGAACTTGTCACTTGACTTAATTAAAATACATCAACCGCGTGTGTAGCCGTGATGGTCTCTTCTCGGCGGAGTCCGGGAAGTGAACACGGTTTCTGGGTTATGTTTGACGTAAGTAGGAGTTCAGGATCACTTCTTGGTCATTACTAGTTGACGACCGTTCCACTGGTTCTCTTCTCGCACTCATTTGCGTATGTTAGCCACCATATATGCTTAGTGTCTGCTGCAGTTCCACCTCATTACACCATCCTTTCCTATAAGCTTAAATAGTCTTGATCTCGCGGGTGTGAGATTGCTGAGTCCTCGTGACTCACAGATTCTACCAAAACAGTTGCAGGTGCCGACGATGCCAGTGCAGATGACGCAACCGAGCTCAAGTGGGAGTACGACGAGGAACGTGGTCGTTACTATGTTTCTTTTCCTGATGATCAGTAGTGGAGCCCAGTTGGGACGATCGGGGATCTAGCATGTGGGGTTATCTTATTTTCATTTGGATTTGACCGTAGTCGGTCTATGTGTGGATTTTGGATGATGTATGATGTATATTTATGTATTGTGTGAAGTGGCGATTGTAAGCCAACTCTCGTTATCCCATTCTTGTTCATTACATGGAATTGTGTGAAGATGACCCTTCTTGCTACAATACCACAATGCGGTTATGCCTCTAAGTCGTGCCTCGACACGTGGGAGATATAGCCGCATCGTGGGCGTTACACTGACGTGGCCGCCGCGGCCCCGACACCGTGCCGGCGAAGTAGGACGCCCGCCGCACGTCGTGCTCGTCCTGGAGCCATGTGTCCCACAGCACGGAGTCGGAGGCGTACCTCTCGTCGTAGTAGAGGTCGTCGGGGAGGAGGCGGCGGCACTCGATCTCATCGCGCCGCGCACGGCCGCTCGCCGGCACCGGCGGGATCGGGACTCGGTCCGCGGAGAGGTGCCAATTGTTGGGGAGGGGCACGTCGCTCCACGGGACCGGCGTCCTCGTCTCCCAGTACCTCCAGCACACGTCCACGGCCAGGTACCGCCGGTCGCACTCGCCGGCGGTCCTAGGAGCGATGGTGAAGGGGGCAGGCGCGGGCGCTCGACTGGAGGAGCGCGGCGGTGATTCGGGCTCCTCCTTCTTGACGGAGCCGCGGCGGCGTCCCGAGGAGGAGCCGGCCTCGCGGTCGTTCTTTCCCTTGTGGTCGTAGTTCCAAAGCCCCATGGCTGCGACCGGCCGGCGAGGTCGAGGACGTGGAGCGGCTAGGGTTTCGGGGGTGTCGGGTTTCGAGGGGGCAGAGAGGGGCCGGAGTGGGAAGTGCGGACGACGACCGGTCCACGGCTTCCCATTTAAGAAGGACGGCGACCGTTCACTGGGCGGATGACAGGTGGGGCCACCCGCCCGTGCCGTTGATGTTGGCGGGTAGGAGGTAGGTGGCCGCCTGCCACGCGGCCCCGACGCGGACGTTCGAAGCGTCCGTTCGGTGTCCGCGGCAACCCAAATCCGGCGCATGTTTGCGCTTGAAATGAATCGGCCCGGACACCAAACAGACCAGATGGGTCCGGGCCGTCGCGCACTGGGCCGACCTGTTTGTTCGTTTTACCCCAAACGGACGGGGCCGGACAGAACGGGTCGCGCGGTGGAGTTGCTCTTATGTTTGTCCTACTAGGTGCCATTCTGCCATACCGATGCCCCGTTCATGCCACCATACCTTAACCCACGCATCTCACTATTCATAGACGACAACAAATGTGTCACGAGATGTTGGTGCATACACACACACACACATCGCAATATGGCATGCATTGGTACATAGCCATCCAGGGGTTCCTCTGTGTCAGCCGTACTCGTCGCCATGTCCATGTACTACTAGGACTACTCCAAAAAGGAGAAACATAAAATAGGAAAAGGCACGCGGCATTAATTTGCCGGGTTACATCAATCAGTCTTTGTTGCTTGCTTCGGGACAGGCTAGATTGTGTGCTCCTATCCATGCACCCCCTCCTGCCAGAAGTAGAACTAGGGTAGGAGCTATACGAGTGGCAGCAGCCACGACGAGCTCTCGCAACGACGCAGCCCGCGGATCTGGTACGTCGAGCCGTGCAGCTACTATAGTTCCTAGCCTATAGCCTGACGCAGCCCGCTGATTTTCCACGGTGCAATCGAGTACTCCCCCTCCGTCCGGCGTATGCCCGCAGAAGCGCTGCCACGGCGCAGCGCTCGACGTTTTCCAATGCAGCCGTACCAAATCCCACGGTGGATCGGTCTCTCGCGCCATCAGCATGCAAATTCGGCTATCCCAACAGGTACTCCACCGCATGCATAGCAGTATGCGTGCCACTGTAGCAGCCGGAGAAGCTGACCTGCCATGCCACGGGCCGGGAAGGATGCACCGTCACATCTACGACAATGGCGCTCTCTCTCACCCCCGTCTCCGTCCATGTCTGTTGTCTCCACTCGCGCCTACAAGAGTTGGAGAGGACGGGCGTGCAGGGGCTGCAGATGGACAGCGCCGGGGGCCACCCTCTTTTTCTTCCCGCGGCTTCACATCCTCGTTAATGGCAAGGGCATCAGCGTGACCTGATCGTCTCACCACGGGAAGAGACTACGGAGCCAGCCACCAGATAGATCAGCAGCAGTTCGTCTCGCCCATGTCACCCCGGTCGCCACCGCGTGGCCGCGCGCGCCTGCAGATAGGATTGGACGGCTGCGGTATTGGTGCGCGTGTACGTGTAGAGAGTTTCCCAAAAAAAAAATTGAATCAAATCAGTATAACTCCAAGATATTCTCTAAACAAAATATACTAAGGAGCTGGCTGTTCGGGAAACCTCCAGCTCCGCCAAATCCAAGGATCCGAGGAGCACCTGTTTCCCCGCTCTATAAATCTGAACTGCAACTCCAGCTGCTCCGGGAGCAGAGTCACGGAGCGGGAAGAAATCCGAACAGGCCCTAACTCAATGCTATGGGATCGCAACAACTCCTCGCGTCACGCCAGGATATGGTAGCTTAGAGACAGAGGCGGCTGGCGTGGGGAAGAAGAAGAACAGAGGAAGGCTCTGGGATTAGGAAAACAAAGGTTCAGTTATTACAATACTCGTCCTCTCGCGCGCACACAACGCTGCTATATGTAGTCTACATTACAGGCCTCACGGGCCGGCCCACTGGCCACACATTGCGCAAGGAATGGGCCTAGCCCTGGTCGTTGCATGCTCCCCTCCTTAAGAAACGGGACGCCCTCATATTGTTCATTATCCAGCCATTGTCGTTGGCGTGAGCGCACTGGACCACTCCCAGGTCGCCATGGATAGAGGCAGACCTGCCCATGCTATCTTCAGTTGAGGACATGTATAGCCGCCCACCTGCACCAAACGGGATTGCAGTACCTGAGCTGGCCGCAGGGTATGAAATTCCTCGAGAACATTGACAGTTTGTTCAGTCTGCAGATCAAGGGATGGTGGTTGAGCTGGCTTTAGAAGAGAAACATGTACCACTGGATGTATTTTACTTGACGTCGGGAGAGCGAGGCAGTAAGCAAGATCACTCACTTTCCCCGTGATCTTGTAAGGCCCAAAGTACTTGAACCGAGCTTGTGATTAGACCGTCTTACCCCTCATTGTTCAACACGAGGCTGCAGTTTGAGGAATGCCCACTCACCAACAGCAAACTTCCTGTCAGAGCGATGTTTGTCTTCCTATGCTTTCATGTGTTGTTGTGCTCGAAGAAGGTGCTCTCGAATCATACCTTGCATCAAATTTCTTTCAGCTAGCCAACCAGACAAATCAGAGGACAAGGAACTCTGTAGGTTGGCAACCCCCAAGTGCCTAGGCTGATAGCCATAAAGAACTTGAAATGGTGTTTTGCCCAAAGTTGAATGGTAATTAGTGTTGTACCAATATTCCGCTTGAGATAACCAATGAGCCCACTTATTGGGTGCAGAATGTACCATGCACCAAAGAAAAGTTGCCAGACACTGATTCATTTTTTCTGATTGTCCATCTGTTTCAGGATCACTTGCAGAGCTCGTGTTCATTTTGGTATCGGATAACCGGCATAGCTCCTGCCAGAGAGTACTGGTGAAGATCGAATCTCTGTCAGTCACCAGGACCTGAGGCAGGCCATGCAATTTGTATATGTTGTCGAGATATAGTTGAGCCACTTGTAAAGCAGTAAATGGATGAGCAAGAGGAAGAAAATGCCCATATTTACTGAATTTATCGATGACCACTAGAATAGTGTCAAACTGTTTGCTCTTAGGAAGACCACCAATGAAATCCATAGTAACTAAGTTCCATGCTTCTTTCGGCACTGCCAGAGGAGTGAGGTGACCCGGTTTCCTGATATGCTTAGATTTAGCTTGCTGACAAATAGTACAGTCTTTGACATACTTCTGGATGTCTTGTTTCATAACTGGCCAAGCAAAAGGAGCTTTAATCCTCTGATAAGTTCCTTGGAACCCAGAATGTCCCCCAATGCCACTAGAGTATAGAGACAACATAACTGCTTTGTGAGCCTCTGTATTGTGCCCCAGCTAGATTCTGTCCTTATATCTGATAATGCCCTGGTACAACACATATCCTTTCTCATTTCATCCAGTAAGAGATAATTCTTGGAGCAATTGTTTGTCTGCAGAACATTGCTCACACCATTTTGATACTACCGTAAGCCACTTGGGTGTGCAAAATGAAATGGTATAAAGTTCTGGAGGAGCATGGGGCCTAGAGAGAGAGCGTTAACAACAGTATTATCCTGGCCCTTCTTATATAAGATGTTGTAGTTCAATCCCAATAGTTTCAGGAGTGCTTTCTGTTGCATGGGATTACTAATCCTTTGATCTTGCAGATGTGTCAAACTCCTATGATCTGTTGCCAATGTAAATGGAGCATACTGCAAATAAGTCCTCCATCTGTCCATTGCCAGAATTACAGCTAAGCACTCTTTCCTATGCCCTTGGTCTGAGAGCCTTGCTGAGATAAGAAATTTGATGCCCATCTTGCATTAAAACTGCTCCAATGCCATTGTTACTAGCATCAATTTCAATGAAAAACACCTTCACTAGTAGAAAACAGGGCTTTGGTTCTGGCCAGATCAGAGCAATAGTCCCGGTCGCGTTACGAACCGGGACTAATGTGAGCATCAGTCCCGGTTCGAGCGGCTAGGACGCCGGCCGGGACTCGGTAGGCATAAGTCCCGGTTCGAGTGGGACATTTAGTCCCGGTTGGTGTCTCCAACTGGGACTATAAAGGGCCTCACTCCTGGCGCAACCCCTTTAGTCCCGGTTGGTGTCTCCAGTCCCGGTTCTAGACACCAAGCGGGACTAAATAATGCCTATATATATCCTCGCCCCTGCCCGCCCTCTCCTCTGTTTTTCGGTCATAGAAGGTGGGAGGTGTGTGCGCTACTCTCTTCTCCCTTCATATGCACATGAGGTGTTCGATGAAATGCCTGAGCCACACTTAAGCTTTCTCCTATGTTCTTCCTCCAAGCTCGACCTCCAAGCTCCATTTTCTCCAAGATTTGGTGGTGCATAAACTATCCAAGTGTTCTAAAAGGTTAGCAACTTCATCATCTCATCTCTCACTACTAGTTTACCTCATTTCATATGCTCTAGAAGTAGAGTGGTTTGTGGGTTTTAGTGGATGAGTGTATGTGGGATATTATTTGATTTAGATGCACAATTTGAGCTCAAGTTAACTTCTTAGTTTGCACATGTGTAGGGTGTCGTCCCGTCCCCGTCCTCACCGTCGTCGATCACCTGCGCCGATCTCATCGTCGGCACCACTGTGGTGAGCCTCTTGTTCTTATCTTTTTTTAAGGAAATAATTCTTACTTGTATGATTTAGATAGCTACTTGTATAATTTTCTTACTTGTATTATTGTTTGTTATTATATAGTGCCATGGTTTGGTATCCGCCCCCGTAGGCTCTCGTTCGGTCTATGATTCTGATGTGGTATATTATCTTTTATAACTATTTGTTTGATTTAGTGTTTATGACAATTATGCCGACCAACTTGACATGGATGTTTTTATCTAGGAGGTATGTGAACCGGAAATTCCAACCGACCCTCTTGTTGAGAGGTTAAACTTAGTTGAAAAAGAAAATAATTATTTGAAAGAAAAGTTGAAAAGAATTGAAGAAGAGAAGATGAAATTGAAGTTGCATGTTGCCGATGTCTTCGATCTACACAAGATCCAGATGGATGCAATGCGCTTGAAGATTGGAAAGGTTAGAAAATATGCCATTGATAAAGAGGCCTGGTATCATTATGTTGTTGGATCAATTGTTACCTTAGTTGCGATTTTGATCGCATTTGTTGTTGCATTTAAATGTTTTACATAGTTGTATGTTAGTTTCAATGTATGTTTTAATTAGATGCTCTAGATAGTTGTATGTTGTTTTATGAGAACTATGTATGAACTTTATGTATTTATTTTTTCAGTAGTAACCTTTGATCACTACTGTACTTTGGTTTTAATGTGATGATGAACTTGTATTAATTTGGCCATTTCTCTATTCATGATGTTCTGTAATGGTTTTTGATATACTTAATTATATAATGCAGATGAACCAGCAATGGATGTACTCTGAGTACATTACGGGCCTGCATAATTTTACCGATGTTGGTGAGGCAAACAGTCAGAATGGTTTTATGTATTGTCCATGTACTGTCTGTGGGAATACGAAGGATTAATCTTCCTAGAAAACCTTCACTTCCACCTACTTAAGAAGGGTTTGATGCCACACTATACTTGTTGGACCAAGCACAGAGAAAGAGGGGTTATGATGGAAGACAATGAAGAAAGAAGAGGATGATGACAACTATCCTATGTTCCCTGAATACGGTGATACTGCAACGGGGGAAGCTGAAGATCAAGAGGCACCATATGTGCCCGCTGATCATCGCCGGGTCATTGTTGATGCACAAAGAGAATGCGGAAGTGAAAGGAAGAAGTTGAAGTTCGATCGTATGTTAGAGGATCACAAAAAATGGTTGTACCCAAATTGCAAAGATGGCAACACAAAGCTCGGTACCACACTGGAGTTGCTGCAATGGAAGGCAGAGAATGGTGTATCTGACAAGGGATTTGAGAAGCTACTGAAAATAATGAAGAAGAAGCTTCCAAAGGATAATGAATTGCCTGACAGTATGTAAGAGATGTTATATACGAAACTTGTTGTTCGACCAAGTACGGAGAAAGAGAGGTCACTTCTCTCTATATATTCATGACGATGTTGTGTAATGGTTCATTCATTGCTATATGTAGTAGCTACCGTCGAGTTGAATGGAAAACATAAAATAAAAATGAAAACCCTAAATGTAAAAGAATTTAATGCTAAACACAAAAGAAAAGGGGGAAACACAAAATGAAACCCCTAAACCCCTCCTTAAAAAAACTAAACCCCAGCGCTCAGCAGAGCCTGACGCGTGGCGGCCTTTTAGTCCCGATTGGTGCTACCAACCGGGACTAAAGGCCCTTCTGCCTGAGCGCCCCGCAGCGGCCACATGGATCCCCTTTAGTCTCGGTTCGTTGCACGACCGGGACTAAAAAAGGGGGCCTTTAGTCCCGATTCCTTATTCCCGGTTGCAGAACCGGGACTAAAGGCCCTTCGGGACTAATGGCATGTTTCCTAAATCTGGCAATGCCAGGACAGGAGCTTGAGCCAACGCAGACTTTAAGCTCTGAAAAGCTGCCTTGTTAGTAGGTGTCCAGGTGAATACCACATCCTTCTTCAGTAGGTCAGACAATCTCCTACTAATAATTCCATAATTATTAATGAATCTCCGGTAGTATCCAGTGGGGCCTAGGAAACTCCTGACTTGTTTGACATTGGTAGGAACTGGCCACTCTTGAATAGCTGCGATCTTGGTTGGGTCAGTCTGAACTCCCTTCCCATTGATGACATGGCCAAGGTATTCCAATTCCTACTGGGAAAAAGAGCACTTACTTAATTTCACACACAACTGATTGTCTTTTAGGATGGTGAAGACTTGCTCCGAATGTTGCAAATGCTCTTCCAAAGTTGCATTGTAGATGAGAATGTCATCCATAAAAACCAAGACACACTTCCTGAGAAGAAGAGAAAATAGTGTGTTCATCGCAGCTTGTAATGTTGCAGGAGCATTGATCAGGCCAAAAGGCATGACCTTGAATTCATGCAGTCCATGATGGGTCTTGAAAGCAGTTTTGTGTTCTTCACCTTCCACCAACCTGATTTGATGATATCCTGCTTTCAAGTCCAGCTTAGTGAAATATTTAGCACCTGCCAGTTCATCTTATAGTTCTTCCACTAGGGGCATATGATATTTATGTTGAACTGTTACATAATTGAGCACCCTGTAGTCCACACAAAATCTCCGGGTTCCATCCTTCTTTCTGACTAACAACACTGGAGAGGCAAAGGAACTTGTGATATGTTGAATTACTCCTTGTTGCAGCATTGCAAAGACTTTTGTTTCAATTTCCTATTTCTGCATAGGGTTATATCTGTATGGTTTGACACTGACAGGTTTGGCACCTGGTAGTAGGGGAATCTGATGGTCAAAATCTTTGTGAGGACGCAAATTATCAGGAGTACTGAATAGATGTGAATGCTTATCGAGCAGAGGTTGAACTATAGGTGGAATACAAGCTTCCTCTAGGGGTTGCTCTGCCATGTGAAAGAGGTGAATTACTTGCTCAACTGCCCCAATATTCAGGAGGCCTTGTAAATGTTTTCCTGAAATAGCTGTACAAGGAGTGGGTTTCTCCCTGGCTCCCCTAAGTGTAATCCTGGTGCCCTGATACTTAAATCTCATAACCTTCTTTCTCCAGTCAACCCACATAGGACTCATGGTCTCTAGCCACTACATGCCCAAGATAATATCATAAGTACCCACAGGTAAAACTTTCAAATGAGTTGTGAAAGTTTGTCCTTGACAAAACCACTGTAAACTGGGCACTTGAGTGTTACATGGTAATTGCCCTCCATTGGCAATACTGACTATAGCAGAAGGAATGTTTTTTGTTGGGCATTTCGACTCTTTGACTAGATCGGCTTTGATGAAGTTGGTTGAACTCCCAGAATCCACTAGAATGAGCAGCCGTCATTTCCCAACCATACCCTGCAGTTTTATACTTTCTTTAGAAGATGTCCCAGTTGCTGCTTGTTCAGATAATTTCATGCAGTTATCACTATCCTTATTGCTGGGCTGTTTTTCAAATGGCTCACTATCAGACTCACTGGAGTCACTTTAACATGGTTGTAAAGCCTCCCATAACTCTTCCATGAGGTGCAACTGAACAGTCTTGGGGCATTTATGGCCAGGTTCATATTTCTCTCCACACTTGAAACATTCTCCTCTTGCCCTTCTCTGAGCCCCGAGACTGTCAACCTTGTCAAGGAATTTAGCATGATCTTATGCTCTTTTGTCTACAGGTGTAGAACCGAACAGACCTTGATGCACATAAGGTTTAGGGCTGTAGCGTGGCTCACATTTCTTGCTAAATTTAGATGTGTCCTCAGCCAACAGTGCTTCTTGTGTTTGAGCCATGGAATAAGCCAAATCCACAGTACTCCGTTGCTGCAATTTAAGTGGTGCTCGAATAGCAGGCTTGAGTCCCTCCACAAAACGATAAATGAAAAATGTTTCATCATAGGACTGATTGTACACTAACATCTTGTGCATGTGTTCCTTGAACATATGCGTGTACCCATCCACTGTTTCTGTTTGCTTCAGGGAGAAGAAAACATCAATCGCTCTGGTGTATTTGTTGCGATTGAACTTGGTGAACACTGCTACACACAAAGCTGCCCAGTTATCAATTGTGTGCATGGCTTCATACGTCTGAAGCCACAAAGCAGCATTGCCTGAGAAATGCATTGTCGCGAAATCGACCAACAGTTCCTGTTGTACATTGTACATTCGAAAATACTTCTCACATTGTTGTTTCCACCATTTCGGGTTCTCCCCTTCAAACTTGGGAAAATCATGTCGAGGGATTCGTGGCTGCTGCTATGCGACCAGTGGCCATAACCAGGAGAGTGATCGAGATCCTCATGGTCATCCGAGCAATAATCACTTGTAGGGGATTGGAACTAAGATTGCTCACTCCTGTGTGGTGGTTGTCGAGTTTGACGAAGCCCACGCTGGTCCGTCACTGGTGGCGCCTGTAAACTGCTTTGTCCTTCAGTATGTAGTGTGCCGGAACGCTGTGGTGGAGGCGGCTGCGAAGGCCCCGTCGGTGGTACCCGCTCAAGCTGATCCACATGGCGTACCACCCCATCCAGCGCCCGCTTCATCTCGGCCATCGCTGTATCTAGTGAGTTGTTGGCGATGTGGACGTGGCCCAGGGTTGCCTCCGTGCGCCCTAGTGAATCTGTGGGTCGTCTGCGCAAGCGCGTCGAACGCCTTGGTGGACGAGGACGCATACTTGTCAAGCGAGTCCTGGAGCTTGTGCACCCACTCCGATTTGGCAGCGCCTGCATCTGAGACCGCCTTGCTCTGCTGGATCGTGCCCTACACCAATTTCTGCAGATCCGCCAAGGAGAGCTCCGCCGTCGCCATGCGAGCTGAGAGTGTCGGCGTATTGGAGCGTGTCGTTGGTGCCGTTCGATCTGCTCGACCAAATGAAGGTACACCGAGGTGTTTTGCGCGGAATCACCCGAGGGGATCTGCACGCTTGCCTGGAATTAGGAACTGGTCGATGGATCGATCGGGAAATCGTGAGCAAAACTTTAGATCAAAGGACGCGGATCGATTTGGGCTCTGAGTACCAGATGCTACGGGATCGCAGCAACTCCTCGCGTCACGCCAGGATATGGTAGCTTAGAGACATAGGCGGCTGGCGTGTGGAAGAAGAAGAACAGAGGAAGGCTATGGGATTAGGGATACATAGGTTCAATTACAATACTCATCCTCTCACGCACACACAATGCTGCTATATGTAGTCTACATTACAGGCCTCATGGGCCGGCCCACTGGCCACACATTGCGCAAGGGATGGGCCTAGCCTAGGTCGTTGCACTCAAAAAGCAAAGTAGACGATTTTGATGTCAGTTGTGATAACAGCGTAGCGGATCCATGTCATTATTTGTGTGAGCAATCACATCTCTTAGAGCATCGAAGGTCTTTTCAAATCCTCCTCACCCTCTTAAAGCATCGAAAGCCGGTCTTCTCAAATCCTCTTAGATGTCAGCGGACGTGCCTAGTGATCGGACATGAGAGAGAATGGGAAAAATGATCCAATCAAACCCCCCACATCATCCTGTTGGGAAATGTTGCATCGTCATGATCTCCATCGTCACCGGCTCGACACCTTGATCTCCATCGTTGTGTCGGGGTTGTCTCGCCAACTATTGCTTCTATAATTATTGCTAACGCATAGCGATAAAGTAAAGCAATTACATGGCGTTTGCATTTCGTACAATATTTAAGAGACAACCCTAAGACTCCTGCCGGTTGTCGATATTACAAAACATGATCATCTCATACAACAACGTATATCACATCACGTCTTGACCATATCACATCACAACATGCCCTACAAAAATAAGTTATGCGTCCTCTACTTTGTTCTTGCAAGTTTTACGTGGCTGCTACGGGCTTCTAGCAAGAATTGTTCTTAACTACGCAAAAACCACAACGGTGATTTATCAAGTTTGCTGTTTTAACCTTCTTCAAGGACCGGCCGTAGTCAAATTTGATTAATCTAAAATAGGAGAAACAGACAACTGCCAGCCACCTTTATGCAAAACAAGTTGCATGTCAGTCGAACCGGTCTCATGTGCGTGGACATGTAAGGTTGGCCCGGGCCACTTCATCCCACAATACCGTCGAATCAAAATAAGATGTTGGTGGTAAGCAGTATGACTATCACCACCCACGACTCTTTTTGTTATACTCGTGCATATCATCTATGCATAGACTTGGCTCTGATACCACTGTTGGGAAACGTTGCATGGAAAACAAAACAAATTCTACGCACACGCAAGATCTATCCATGGAGATGCATAGCAACGAGAGGGGAGAGTGTGTCTACGTACCCTCGTACACCGTAAGCGGAAGCGTTTAGTAATGCAATTGATGTAGTTGAACTTCATTGTGATCCAACCAATCAAGTACCGAACGTACGGCACCTCTGTGTTCAGCACACGTTCATGTGACGCCCGGATAATTAAGCTACAGTAATCCCACGTTAACGATGCCACGTCACCCCGTTTATTGTTGATAAACTCTCGATAGTTCAAAACCGAAACAAATTCAAAATTTAAATAAAAGCAAATAATAAAAGTCTACAAATATTAAAACTAAAATGTTCGGAGTCAGCCAAATAGTCCATATTAAATATTGGTGAAGAAACCACACTTTTGTAAAGTATTTAACTGCACTATAGTAAGTAAAAACAGCAGCAAAACAATTATTTAAATGCTTTTAAATACTAAACAAATGTTAATCTAGTTTATATAATCACCAAACTTTTTGGAGTAGGTGGCCTATGTTATTATGCTAATTTAGGAGTAGGGGTTGTATTTTTGTAAAACTGTTTTGCTAACTAAAAGAAATAAAACAGAAAATAAAATAAAAAAATAAAAATAGAAAACAAAACAAAAGTGTAAAAGCACAGGCCACTATGCACTGGGCCAACTGCACAGTGCCTGGCCCGAGCCTCGGCCCACTCCAGCTGGTCCGGCCCAGCCCCTCCCCGGGTCGCCTTCCCCCCTGTTCCCCCGACCGGGGTCGCAACAGGGGCGAGCCCCGCCGGACCGCCTCGACGGCGACTACCCGGAGAGGATAAGGCCGACCCCTCCCCTCGACGCCCCGGCCTCCTCCCCACCTACCTCCACCCACTCCCCTCTCCATCTCGGCCGCTCTCTCTCTCTGGTCCCCCCTCGCCTGAGCGAGATCGCCGCCGAAGCCTCGCCGTAGGCGTGGCCCCGACCACCGTTCGTCGAGCCGCCGAGTCCCCGAGCTCCCTCTACGTCGTCCTCGTCGACCCCGCGCTTCAGGACGAGCTGGAGTGCCCTGCAGCGGCCGGGTCAAGCTTTTCCCCAACCTCGGTCGCCGCCGCCCGCCGCGATTCATCCCGCCTCCCCTCTGCGCTCCCATTCACTCGAGGGCCTCCGTGTGCCGTGCCGTAAGCCTCAGCCCCCTCCTCCTTCCTCTGATTCCTCCTCATGCACCGTAGATGGCTCGCAGTGCCACCGTCGCCATTGCCGCATGCGGCCTCGTCCGCGAGCTCGTTGCGCTCACCCCGTCCATCTCCGAGCCAAGCCGTGGCCTCCGTCGAGTTGCCGGAGGTCCGTAGAGCCCGCTAGCGTCGTTTGTTAGCTAGAACGCAACCCGTAGCGTGGTTTTCGGAGATGCCCGTATTCCGGCGCCGCCCGCGGTCGTCGTTGAGCTCCACTCCGGCCACCCCCGCTCCTGGGATCACTCTAGATCGACGCGGGATGATCTACTTGTTCGAACGCCACCGAAAACGCGCGGAATGGTGCACTGTGCTGGAAATCCGAGCAACTCCGGCGAACTTCCGCCGCTGGAATGGTCGTCGGCGTGATTCCGGCGACGTCACCGACGTGGCACCGCCTGGGCCACTGACTGGTGGACCCAGGGCCCCCCTTGACTTGTTGACCGCGGTCAACGTGCTGACTGGGCGGCCCCCAGCCACTGACATGCGGGCCCCCTCTGTTAATTAGTCTAACAAATGTTTTATAAATAAAAGTAATTAGATTAACTAATCACTCACTGACACCCGGGGCCCACACCCCTAATTAACCCTACTAGATTAGTTTAACCACTGTTATACTAGCGGAGGCTGACATGCGGGTCCCACTGGACCCACATGTCAGGTTTGACCTGGTCAGCCGACCAGCTAGATGTTGATGTCGTCCTCGCATCATGCTGACGTCATTTCTCTTTTTCTGTATAATTCTATTAAATCAAATAATTTCAGAAAAATTTTAAAACTTAGAAAAATCATATAAAATAAACCGTAGCTCGGATGAAAATGTTTTCTATATGAAAATTGCTCAGAAAAATCCAACGAATCCGAATACGCGGTCCGTTCATCTGTCACATGCCCCTAGCATAGAGAACCTACAACATTTCACCTTCGGCTCATCTGTCCGAAAACGTGAAACACGGGGATACTTTCCCGGATGTTTCCCCCTTTCGCCGGTATCACCTACTGCCGCGTTAGGGCACACCTACCACCGCTCATTGTCATGTCATGCATCGTCATGCTTATGTTTGCATTGCATTTACTGTTTCTTCCCCCTCTTCTCTCCGGTAGACTACGAGACCGACGCTGCTGCTGCCCAGTTCGACTATAGAGTTGACGACCCCCTCCTTCTTGCCAGAGCAACCAGGCAAGCCCCCCCCCCTTGATCACCAGATATCGCCTATTCCTTCTCTATACTGCTTGCATTAGAGTAGTGTAGCCTGCTACTGCTTTCGGTTAATCCTATACTGATGCATAGCCTGTCATTGTTGCTACAGTTGTTACCCTTACCTGCTATCCTACTGCTTAGTATAGGATGCTAGTGTTCCATCAATGGCCCTACACTCTTGTCCGTCTGCCATGCTATACTACTGGGCCGTGATCACTAGGGAGGTGATCACGGGTATATACTATATACTTTATATACATGACACATGTGGTGACTAAAGTCGGGTCGGCTCGTTGAGTACCCGTAAGTGATTCTGATGAGGGGGCTGAAAGGACAGGTGGCTCCATCCCGGTAGAGGTGGGCCTGGGTTCCTGACGGCCCCTGACTGTTACTTTGTGGCGGAGCGACAGGGCAGGTTGAGACCACCTAGGAGAGAGGTGGGCCTGGCCCTGGTCGGCGTTCGCGGATACTTAACACGCTTAACGAGATCTTGGTATTTGATCTGAGTCTGGCCATTTGGTCTATACGCACTAACCAACTACGCGGGAACAGTTATGGGCACTCGACGTCGTGGTATCAGCTGAAGCTCTTTTTGACGTCAGCGACGGAGCGGCGCGCGCCGGATTGGACTGGAACGCCTGCTAGGCTAGGTCTGCTTCCAACCGCCCTCGCAACGTGCAGGTGTGCAATGGGCGATGGGCCCAGACCCCTACGCGCATAGGATTTAGACCGGCGTGCTGACCTCTCTGTTGAGCCTAGGTGGGGTTGGGACGTGTTGATCTTCCGAGGCCGGGCATGACCCAGGAAAGTGTGTCCGGCCAAATGGGATCGAGCATGTTGGGTTATGTGGTGCACCCCTGCAGGGAAGTTTATCTATTCGAATAGCCGTGTCCCTCGGTAAAAGGACGACCCAGAGTTGTACCTTGACCTTATGACAACTAGAACTGGATACTTAATAAAACACACCCTTCCAAGTGCCAGATATAACTCGGTGATCTCTCTCTAACAGGGCGTCGAGGAGGGGATCTCCGGGTAGGATTATGCTATGCGATGCTACTTGGTGAACTTACCATCTACTCTCTTCTACATGCTGCAAGATGGAGGTGGCCAGAAGCGTAGTCTTCGACATGATTAGCTATCCCCCTCTTATTCTGGCATTCTGCAGTTCAGTCCACTGATATGGCCCTTTACACATATACCCATGCATATGTAGTGTAGCTCCTTGCTTGCGAGTACTTTGGATGAGTACTCACGGTTGCTTTTCTCCCTCTTTTCCCCTTTCTATACCTGGTTGTCGCAACCAGATGCTGGAGTCCAGGAGCTAGAGATCCCGAGGATGATTCTACATGAAGTTCGGCTTCGAGGAGTAGTTAGGAGGTCCCAGGCAGGAGGCCTTGCCTTTTCGATCGTTGCTACTTTTGTGCTAGCCTTCTTAAGGCAAACTTGTTTAACTTATGTCTGTACTCAGATATTGTTGCTTCCGCTGACTCGTCTATGATCGAGCACTTGTATTCGAGCCCTTGAGGCCCCTGGCTTGTATTATGATGCTTGTATGACTTATTTATGTTGTAGAGTTGTATTGTGATATCTTCCCATGAGTCCCTGATCTTGATCGTACACATTTGCGTGCATGATTAGTGTACGGTCAAATCGGGGGAGTCATAGTTCAGCTCTGTGATGACCTCGCCTTTTGAACCAGCAAGACGGGCGAAGTAGTAGATGAGTTCCGGGAGTACGACGGCGTGATGACGGTGGTGGTGATGCTATCTCCGCAGAGCTTCGCCTAAGCACTCTGAAAATATGACCAAGGGACGAAACTTTGGAGAGGGGCGCCGCACACGGCTAAGAAATTGTCGTGGTCTATGTGTGGCGCCCCTCCCACATATATATAGGTGGGGGGGAGGGGAGGCAGCCAGGAGGCGCCCCAAGTGGGGCCGAATCTCACTTGGGCTCCTGCCCCTAGCCGCCCCCTTCCATATTTGTGCCGGAGGGAAAGGAAAGGGGGGAGAGGGATGGAAGGGGGAGGTCGAATCCCCCTCCTTCCTTTCTCCCATAGGCCGGCTGCCATAGGGGGTGCGACAGCCCCTTGTGGGCTGGTGTGCTCCCCTCTATTGGCCCAATAGGCCCATCATCCTCCCGGGGCTTCCCGGAACCCATTCCGGTGATCCGATGACTACCCGGTACCTCCCGAAACTCTTCTGGTGTCCAAATATCATTGTCCTATATATCGATCTTTACCTCCGGACCATTGCGGAGCTCCTCATCATGTCCGTGGTCTCATTCGGGACTCTGAACATAATTCGGTCACCAAATCATATAACTCATATAACACTATATCGTCAACAAACGTTAAGCGTGCGGACCCTACGGGTTCGAGAACTATGTAGACATGACCGAGACACCTCTCCGGTCAATAACCAATAGTGGAAACTGGATGCTCATATTGGTTCCTACATATTCTACGAAGATCTTTATCGGTCGAACCTTATGACAACATACAAAATTCCCTTTGTCTATCGGTATGTTACTTGCCCGAGATTCGATCGTCGGTATCTCTATACCTAGTTCAATCTCGTTACCGGCAAGTCTCTTTACTTGTTCCATAACACATCATCTTACAACTAACTCCTTAGTCGCTTTGCTTGCAAGCTTCTTGTGATGTGTATTACCAAGAGGGCCCAGAGCTATCTCTCCGTCATACGGAGTGACAAATCCCAATCTCGATTCACACCAACTCAACAGACACCTTTGGAGATACCTGTAGAGCATCTTTATGATCACCCAGTTACATTATGACGTTTGATAGCACACAAGGTATTCCTCCGGTATCCGGAAGTTGCATGATCTCATGGTCGAAGGAATATGTATTTGACATTAAGAAAACAGTAGCAATAAACTGAATGATCATATGCTAAGCTAACGGATGGGTCTTTTCCATCACATCATTCTCCTAATGATGTGATCCCGTTATCAAATGACAACTCATGTCTATGGTTAGGAAACCTTAACCATCGTTAATCAATGAGCTAGTCTAGTAGAGGCTTACTAGGGACACGGTATTTGTTTATGTATCCACACATGTATTTAAGTTTCCGGTCAATACAATTCTAGCATGAATAATAAACCTTTATCATGATTTAGGAAATATAATAATAACCATTTTATTGTTGCTTCTAGGGCATATTTCCATCACATCCATATATGTTCGGGTTGTTCGCAAGCCCTCATAGTGAGACTGAATGTAGAGAGGATATGAGGGCTTACGGACCCGCCCGATCGGTTCGCCACGTAGGATGTGGCCCTCCCCGGACCACATTTTCTCTTTCTTTATTTTTTTATTTTCTTTTTCTCTCTCTCCCTCTCTCTCTCTCCAATCTACACTAATCACATGCAAGTGGCCAGACATATAAGAGAAAAATGAGGAGCATGGGTGCATGTATGGACAAACAGGGCCTCAAAACGGACACACCCAGACACTCACCGGGCGCGTCGGCGGACATTTAGTGGGTGTATTTGCTAAGTCCGGTTGTAAATGCTCTTATATCCGAAACCTCAAAACCTTACAAAGGCATACACGTAAATCATTCGATCGGTGTAGCACACAACAAATTCAACAACCATACAATTCAATCGTCGGAGTTGCGGAGACCTGTTCGTCAGGTTTGGAGAGAGTTTGGGTCCTGCATGAAGCCATTCGAGATGCCCGCCCATTGCGAAGCCGAAAAGCCCTACAGCGCAGGCGTGGCTGAGGTCGCAGGTGTGGTGAATGCCGTCGGAGCTGACGCGGCGAACTCTAGCCGACAACGTCCTTTACCGCACATTCTTCTCGACCCTCTCGCGGGCGTGCCGTTAGACACGCCTGTCCTTATGTCCGTAAGGAAAGATATAATGTGATTGAGATTGTGTGCATACAACTACGTGAGTTGATTTTGTTGCTTGCTTGCAATAGCCTATTGGCAGTATTTGATTTTGGTTGATTGCTTTACAAGGGATTTTTTTTTCAAAAACGAAAAGGCAGGGTTCGGTTTAAAACAAGTTAAGGGGGGCTATCCCATGAGATTTATTTCCCCAGGAAATTAGGATGTGGGGTCGGTTTGGAAATAAATTAATGGAGGTTATCGCGTGGTTTGGAAAAAATCAATGGAGAGGTGGAAGTGGGTCCAACAAACTCCGCTTTAATAGTAGAGATTTTAAAGAAAAAAATACAATGGGAGGGGGCATGTATCGATGGGAGGGGTGGAAGCAAAACAGCAAACTCCGCTTTAAATAGTAGAGATAGAATTGGACTTGGACCTACTGACTATTGTTCCATTTTTAGGAACAGTGCTGAATGTCCCTTCCCTCCTTTAGGCGGAAGTTGTCGGGTATGTTTCAACAACAACAAAAATTCTATGTCAACATTCGTGTAGATACAAACTCTTGATTATAAAAATAGCAACAAAATCATTGTTTGCTTCAACTAAGAGTCCTTGTGTGATGTGAAGGGACCCATAATACCCAAAAAACTACTCACGAACGACCATGGTGACCTTTCAGGACAGAGATGAATATTGCTGAATGTCCCTTCCCTCGTTTAGGCAGAAGTTGTCGGGTATGTTTCAACAACAAAAATTCTAGGTCAACATTCGTGTGGATACAAACTCTTAATTATAAAAATAGCAACAAAGTCATTATTCGTCTAGTTTGGTTGTTTGCTTCAACTAAGGGTCCTTGTGCGACGTGAAGGGACCCTTAGTACCCAAAAACTACTATGAACGATCATGATGACCTTTACCAAAAAAGGCTTTCGCCCCGCTTTATAAATAAAGCAAACCACCACAACCAAACGGTACACATAAGTTCACCCACACACACAGTCACACGAACACAAAGTACGAATCGGTTCTGATGAGGGCACAACTCAACAAGCCCAAAAGAAAAAACACAAAAACGACTGCGGGACAACCGCATCGACAAGGGGGGGGGGGGCTAATCTGGCTCGGGCGGTGGAGGAAGGAGCGGCGGCGCCAAGCGGAGAGCCATCGCGCGAAGGTCGGAGATGATGGTGGTGATGGCGTCTCGGTCCTGGTGACGGCTAAGCGGCCGCCAGAGCTGCAAATAACCACACAATTTGAACACAACATCAGTAGCGCGGCGGAGAGGAACCCGCTGAATGACAAGCTTATTACGCACAGTCCAGATCGTCCAGGCGAGAACCCCAATGAGCAGCCACCTAATGTGGCGGCCCGATATGGGGGTGGCCAGGATCTCGGCAAGGAGGTCAGGGAAGTTGGTGTTGCACCAAACCCCACCGATCACCTCGCGGAGGCAACCCCAGAGGCACTGGGCGGACACGCACGAGAAGAAGATGTGATTCGAAGTTTCTTCCATCCCGCATAGGGGGCATAAACCATCACGCGGACCATTGCGCTTAATCACCTCCACGCCAGAGGGAAGACGACCACAGATCCATTGCCACATGAAAATTCTGATCTTGAGTGGCAGACGGATGGTCCAGATATACTTGAATATAGCTGGGCTAGGAGAGGGGGCAATGGCGCGGTACAAGGACTTCGTGGAGAAGCGGCCTGAAGGCTCAAGGCGCCAAGACAACCGGTCAAGTGGCTGTGACATGTCAGGCTCATGCAGAGCGACGGCATCAAGGAGATCGTGCTAAGCGGCAACTTTCGGGGGCCCAAAAGGCCGCCCGAACGCGAGACGCCCTAAGTCAATAAGGGTCGTCTCAACGGAAATCCTTGAGTCAACGGCGATGGAGAAGAGGTCAGGAAATCTCGCAGCGAAGGGGAGGTCCCCAGCCCAGCGGTCCAGCCAAAACAGCGTGGATGACCCAGTTCCGATCGAGATGGAGGTCCCAATGCGGAGGACCGGTAGAAGCTGAATAACAGATTGCCAGAACTGGGACCCTCCGGTCCGGATGCAGAATGCGAGGGGTTGACCACACAGGTATTTCTGGCGCACGATCTGCAACCACATGCCTCCATCGCCATTCGCAATGCGCCAGAGCCAACGAGTAAGGAGCGCTAGGTTCATGCGTTTGGAAGACATGATACCAAGACCACCTTGGTCCCGGGGCTTGCAGATTTCGGACCAGCGCACCATATGGTACTTCTGCTTGTCACCCTCGCTCGCCCAATAGAACCGGGCCTGGACCGAACCAATCTCATGGTGGAACGTCTCGGGGAAGCTGTAGAAGCTCATGATGAATAGGAGGAGGCTGGAGAGGGACGAGTTGATGAGGATCGTACGAGCCGCCTTAGAGAGCCAATGGCCCTGCCATGGCTCGATGCGGTGTTGGAGCTTGAGCACCGAAGGCCGTAGGTCGGCCACGGTCAGGAGGGAGTCACTAATGGGGACCCCAAGCTAGGTAGTAGGGAATGTCCCCAACCGACAGTTAAGTCGGTTAGCGATGCTCTGGCTCTCAGCGGGCGAATAACCCAGAATCATCACCTCGCTTTTTTCAAAATTTATTTTGAGGTCCGACAGGTGTTGAAAACACAGTAGGAGGAATTTGAGGATCGAGATCTCAGGCGCCGAGCCTTGGACCATGATGATGGTGTCATCAGCGTATTGGAGGAGGGAAACGCCTCCTCCCTCCACCAAGTGCGGGGTGATGCCTAGTATGTGGCCGGCGGCCTTGGCCTTATCCAGGATCGAGGTCAGGGCATCAACAACCATATTGAACAAAAACGGGGAAAAGGGGTCACCCTGCCTAACCCCACAAGGTGGGGAAGTAGGGCCCGATCTCCCCATTGATGTTCACCGCGGTACGACCCGAAGACACCATCTGCATGACCCAGGATACCCAGCGATCATCGAACCCTTTTCTAAGCAGCACTTCCCGAAGGAAGGGCCAACTAACCGTGTCGTACGCCTTATGGAAATCGATCTTCAGGAAAACCGCCTTGAGGTTTTTGGATCGCACCTCATGCAGGACTTCGTGGAAGACCAGGACCCCATCCAAGATATATCGGCCCTGAATGAAGGCGGATTGATCCGGGTGGGTTATTCGGTCAGCTAAAGGGGCCACCCTATTGGCGTACCCCTTGGCAAGAATGCGGAAGATCACATTGATCACCGTGATAGGACGGAACTGCGGATGTAGGAGGCCCGGGACCTTGGGAATCAGAGTGATAATCCCGTAGTTGAGGCGCTTGAGGTCGATAGAACTGACATAAAACTCCCCGAATATGGCCATGATCTCCTGTTTGATGGCGGGCCAGAAGGTCTGAAAGAACTTAACCGGCAAGCCGTCAGGACCCGGGGCGGATGATGGGTTCATCCCTTTAATCGCCAGCCACACTTCCTCCTCAAAGAACGGGGCCGTGAGGACCGCATTGTCTGCGGCCGAGACACACTGCGGTCTGACCCAGAAGTGTGGTGCAAGAGCTAAGCCCCCCTAGGGGGGAGAGGGGCTGCAAACAAGTCGCGATAGAAGCCGTCAACATGGGCACGAATGTCAGCGGGCCGCTGGAGGAGCGTCTCGCCATCCCACAGGAGGGTAATGGTATTACGCCGAGTTGACGTGAAGGGACCCATAGTAGCCAGGCTCTCGTGTGCGCAACTAAACGGGGCTTTTCTTGCATGTAGCGGGCGTGTTTGTGTTGGATGCAGGCAAACAAACACATCGTTTGTGCATGGCCAAACAACTCTATCAAAGTTTTTAAAAGGTGATTAGTTCGGCAAAAAAATAAACCACTCAAACATGCTTCCATTCTAAATAAATGTAAGCCCCAAAACAACAAAAGCGCTTTCTCCCCCAAAACTAATCTTCAATCATGCATTAGTAAATTTTGAACTCGAACTGTCCTAGGGAAGCGAATTGTTTGGCACACTTGCTTGCTAGACATTGCCATGACTCTAAATCGGATTATGAATGGGAAGACGAAGCCTCCCAGCTTCTTATTATCGCATGTACTTGTGGATGTAACTTTACCAGAGATTAAGTAAAAGTGCCATGAGGCCTTCTCTTAAAAAACAAAAGTTTTAAAATGAACAGCTCTATCAAAGTTTCAAAATTGTGACCAGTTTTGGCCGAAAATTAAACAGCATCTTGGGCCGAACTAGGCATTGCTTCAAAAAAAAAAGGTTTCCATCCAAATAAAACGTACCCAACAGAAATGTATTCTCCCCCAAAACTACACCAATCATGCATAGTAGAAATCTTGAACAACAAATTTAAGGAGAAGAGGCTGTCACGGTGATTAGCATGCTTGCGCTTAAATCAACTGAATATTTTGGTTCTGAAGCACGGGGCCCGGATATAATTGATTCTTCTTCTGTATAAGCATTTCAATTTTAAATTATTATCAACTCATGGGACCTGCATATAACACGAAGACGCATACTATGCATTTAGGACCTCTTTGATTCGCTGGAAATTTGCACACGTAATACAACAACAGAGATTTAAATTTCCTGGCGAGAGGCCATCAGTTCAGAGGTGCCGCGCGCACACCGGCATGTCATACAACAAGGGGATTCTAGGACACGGACTGAACACTTCTGCTACTACTAGTTCTACCAGATTCTAGTGACTGACTAAACCAGGAGGAACGACACTTTGTAGAACACATGGAATGATGAGGCGATATAATCTATCTCCCGTTCTATCCATCCATGGCATGGACGAGGACAGAATGCAAGAAAGATTGATTGATAGTTTACCCAGGCCCGCTGGCCGGCGGCCGCCGACGAGCGCTTCCATCAGCAGGAGCGGCGAGGCTGGAGGTGGCCGACCACGTGCTCCGCCGTCCAACGCACGCCGTCGCGCGGCGGCTCGAAGCGCACCGGCAGGAAATCCTTGCGGCCGCCGCAGGGGAACCACGACGCGGAGAAGTGCGCCACGAGCCCGTCCAGCCCCTGCATGCGATACGAATTACGAACCCCAATCCAATTACATGATGATGGCGGACATTAATTAGCGCGCAGCACGCGACGGGGAGATTGAACCGACGAGCCAGAGCGAGCAGTAACTAGGCGCGTACCTCCAGGCGCGCGTGCACGACGTCGCACACCTTCTTGGAGCCCGCGGCCTCCCAGCGGTGGCCGTTGAGGTGCGCGTGGAGCCGCCGCGCCGCCGCCGCCGTCGTCATGTTCACGAAGGCGTAGCCCTTGTTGAACCTCGTCCTGTGCAAAAGACAATAAACCTCATCAAAAAGGTGCACACGGATTGGATTCAAAGAGTAGGAAAAGGTAGCATTGATTGTATGGAAAGTAACTCTCGGGAGGGGAAACCGCTAGCAATCATACCCGAAGTCGACGGGGACGTAGAGGAAGTCGTACTCGGACCTGACCCCTTCGCCGTCGCCGCCGAGCTTGGCGTTCTCCTCGGCGCAGTGCTGGTCGAGGATAGCCATGAATCTCCTCTTCCTGCAATGTCCCATATGAAGCCAATCTTTAAGCAGAAGACCCAAAAATATCGAGCATGAACTAGCTAGGTGACATGAGATCGATCAAACAAAGAGGGCAAACAACTAGTATTACATACATAAATTTATTGGGAATATTGCGAATCATCAGGGACGTGTTATTCTCTTTGGGGTTGAAGGCGAGGCGTGGCCACTGGCGGCGGCGAGGTTTGCCCGCGGAAGACGTACGCGGCGGGGGGCGCAGAAGCGGCGCTCGCGGTGGCAGGGGCGAAGTGGGCGGATCCCTGCTCCAAGGAGTGAGGACGGAGCGCGGGGAAGGCTCGTCCCTGACCTCTTCCTTCGAGGCTACCTCGCCTCCGTCCTCGATGATCTCCGTGATTCGACAACGGGTCGCCGATTGCGGTGGCGGTGGCGGCGCCGTGCAGCAATAAACCATCAATGGAGCGGGGTGCCCGTATGCTGTCTGCAGCGGGAACGAGGGCATCCCCACTGTGTGGCACCAGTCGCCGCCGTAGGCAAAAGGCCACCCGTGCGCCGGCGGGAGTGGGGCCGGAGGCGGCAGGTAGGAGAAAGGAGAGGGGTAGCACCACGTGGGAGCGAGTGTCATCGGAAGGTAAGGCGAGGCTATGGGGTTGAGGCGGGAGACGGCGGAGGCGGCCATTGTCTTTGGGCTGGAGGTGAAGGAGGAAGGCGAACAAAGGAGAGCTGAAGGAGAAATAGAGAGGCACCCGGTCCCCCGGTCCTTATAAAGGAAGGAGGAAGACCAAAAAGGAGAATCGGACTAAGGACTGGTGAATCATTGCTTTTTTTCCTTTTTGCAAAAGAGTAGGGATTTTCTGAAAAAGAAAAGTATCTTGTAGTACTACTTAAACAAAGAGAAAATAGCGTAACCTGAGCTTCCTCGTACAAGAGAGAAATATTATTCGTAACAACGATACACCTTAGGTCTCTTTTATTTGAATTTCAAGAAAAAAATTATTCAACATGTTTCCTATAGAACTTGTTAGATTTGAATATGAAAATATTTACCGAATCAAATTTTTTGATTAGTCCAAATCGAATTTATTCGCAAACATGGCATACAACGGATCAATATGTTGAAACGACAATCTGCCTTTTCCGTGGTGCAGTGCAACCAAACAACTTTTTTTTTTCTAGTAAAGTACAATGCCTATATACACACACATAAACTTATCCCTATAAAGACATGCACACGCTATTTCTACCAGCACTCTGAGATACTGAATCGGCACAACATCTTGGGATTGACGAAGTCACCGTAAACACCTTTATAGTCGATAGGAATGCCTCCTCACACGGAATAAACATCGCCGGAAAGACTGAAATAAATCTAGAAAATATGAGGCCAGGTCTAAAACTTGATCAGTGGATTGGTTCCACCATAAATAACCTACCCATCTGAGGTATCCTTAGTTCGCACAACTTCATATTTTAGGGCAATTTGATTTTTTGCCACAGTTTACTTTGCTCTTTGACAATTTGCCACTGGTTACATAGTAATTGATTTTTTGCCACAACTTAGTTTGGACTTTGATCTTTTACCCTTTTTGCCTCAAAAACAATCATTTAAATTGTAAGTGAAATTATATGCCTAAAAACAGTGGCCAAACTACCCCTTGGCACCTGTTTGACCAAACGAAGGAGCTCCCGTTCATATTTCCCAAGCCGCTGGGTAGGCACTCCCTGCCGCCGCCGCCCTTGCTCGTGCTGCTGCTCGCCGCCGGCCCTTGCTGCTGCCCGCCGCCGGTCGTTGCTGCTCCCCGCACCGGCCCTTGGTGCTTCACGCAACCCACCGCCGGCCGTTTCAGCTCCCCGCGCCGGCCCTTGGTGCTTCACGCAGGCTCACCTTGCTGCTACCCGCCGCGCCGTTGAATCTGTGCACTGGTAACCCTAACCCTAAGTGGCCGAGGGAAGGGGGCGGGAGAGAGAGTACTTACCTTCCTCGCCAGGATGCAGCCGTCGCCGCGTGATGCTGCCGTCGGGGACGGGCTCCCGAGAACGAGGGGACGAGCGACCAGTGCGAGAGGAAGGGGATGAGCCTCTCCCATTCGTGGTCTGGTCAATGTGTGGGGCAGGGGTATTCTGGTAATTTTACATGGAACCCACCTGACAGAGGGCAAAAAATCAAAGTCCCAAAAAAGTTGTGGCAAAATATCAAAGACAAAGTAACCAATGGCAAATTGTCAAAGTACAAAATAAGTGGTGGCAAAAAATCCCATATTTTATTACGTGGTTTTAGGGTCACATTTGATTATAATAATTACGAATTTTAGGGATTAGAAGAATGATGATCAAGTAACTAAACCTGATTGAAATGCACGTGAATAGAAAATCGACATGTCATGTATTAATTTTTTTTGGATTTGCCAAATCTCATCTAGATGAGAAATAACAAAATCTTATCTAACTTCTACACATCATTTGAGTAATCAAACAAAAAAAACATGCACAAATCTTTATAAAAATCAAGTGGTGCGATAGGATTTAGATGTGATTTGGTCAAGTCCCGTTTATATAAAATTTCTACTATATCTTGAGACACAAAATCAGGGTGCATCTTTGTAACGCCCACTATGCGGTTATGCCTCTAAGTCGTGCCTCGACACGTGGGAGATATAGCCGCATCGTGGGCGTTACAATCTTAAAATGTCCATTGTACTTGTTTTTACATAAGTACACGTTCTCGCCGAAAAAAGTATGCATTGAATTGTAAAAAGTATGTGCTCTTGTTGAGGACCCAAACTTCATTATCCAAATCGATGTCCGCATAAGTACCCATAGATTCAAATCTACCAAAAAATGACCCTAGGAAAATAGCTGCCATCTGAATAAATCCTCACTTTAAACAGAAAACATGTTGTAACACATATTTTCATGTTTCACATATTACAACGTTGCGGGGATTCAAAGGGCATAATTTCTTTTAAAACAATGAATTGGAATATCTTGAGAAAACATAAACTTCACTCATGTACTCCAAGTTATTTATCAAAGTATGTGGTAGATTTAGTGTGAAGTTTAAGTATTATGTTAATGAGCTACATCATTTGTACGAGATGTCGATTCATCTATGCAGTTAGGAGATTTCAAAACCTACTACTACCTCCTTTCCGGTTTACAGGGCTCAATTCAAAAATCTCACGAACCAAGGTAGATGGTGAGTGGTGAAACAATTTTTGTAGTTTACAAAACCACTCCATTAATGCGTTTGTTTTCTTCAAAAAATTGTGTTTATCAATGCATTAGTTGCAATGCATGCATGCATAAAGTACATGCATTGGTCAATTTTTTCTTAATACTTGCATGTAATGATTTATTGTACCTTGAAATCTGAATATGTGATGGGAAACAACCAAATTGAGACTTATAAATTAGAAAAACTAAAATTTTCAGATAAGCCCTATAAACCTGAAAGGAGAGAATATATGATAACAAGTTGCACCATAATACTACGCATTTATGGTAGCATCTAGGCCGAGGAAAAAGGACGACCGCCACACCGCGAGAGTAGGCCCTCAAATACTTAACTGTACTAGTAATTATTACACTACTTACGAGTAGGGCGTTTTGGTGCCCAGGCTCATCTGCACTCTGTTAGAAAAAAGTTCGTAAACAATTCAAAAAAAATTCAAAAAATTCCAAATTTTTTGTGTGGTAGAAAATTTGATGCGTGAGACCCGCTCCAAATTTCAAGTCATTTGGACATCTGATCAGCTCTCAGCAAAAAAGACAAATCGGATCAAAACAGTACATAAACAGTAAACATTTTTACAGACTCCCAATTTGTCTTTTTTGCTGAGAGCTGCTCATATATCCAAATGACTTGAAATTTGGAGCGGGTCTCAGGCAACAAATTGTCTACCACACAAAAAATGGATTTTTTTGAATTTTTCTAGTATTTGTTTTGATTTTTTTCGTCAGTGCGGTTGCAGAGCTGGATTTTCGACTACTTATTCCATTTCTTTATGTAGGTTGTATTATTTTTGGCCCCGTGACCAAGGCATATTATTATAGATAATTTAGGATGAAACTACCCTTGGCTAATCCATCAATTAGCAACAAGTAAATCTTTTAGGCTAGGAAAGGAATAAATATACACAATCGGGAGAGAGATACTTTACTTTTTTCTCTACATTAAGAGATACAGTCAATCAGGAGAGAGATACTTTTCTTTTTCTGGAGGGCTAAAACTGGAATTGCGAGGAATTAGAAGAAATGCACCTCACGTTGTGGAATTTTATGAAAAAACAAATACACCTTATACTCCCTCCGTTCCTTTATGTAAGGTGTATTATTTTCGTCACGGTTACCAAGGCACATAATTATAGACATGTTAGGACAAAATTACCCTTGGCAAATTTGTTCAATAGTGACAAGTAAATCGGTTAGTCCAGAAAAGTAAGAGATACATGCAATCGGCAGACATATACTTTTCTTCTTTTTCTACAATGAGAGCTACATACAATCAGGCGAGAGATACGTACCATTTTCTAGAGGGCTAACAAGGGAATTACGAGGAATTGAAAAAAAGCACTTTACAGTATGCAATTTTATTAGAAAATAGATACAACTTATATAAAGGAATGGCGGGAATATAAAGGAACAAAGTGAGTATTATATTGTACGTTACTAGCTAATTTACCCGTTTATTTCAGCGGAGGCATCCATATCTAAGTGGCTAGACACCAAATGTGTTCGACATAAATATGAGACCTATCATATTCAATATTTTGGTAAGATATATTTTTGATTATACTATGTGTAGGGAAGACAAGGAATGTTTTGATTTAGATGGGGTTTGACAATATTTGATTTGGTTTGGGGTATAGGAAGGGTAAGGCAAGCAAAGTTTGGATTTGGTTCTGTTTTTTATAAGATTTGATTTGACTCAGTTCATGCAGGAGGTGAGGGGAGAAGGGGCGTGGGAAAAAGGTGGAGATGAAAGCGAGCTTACAATGATCAACTCTCTTTTAATAGCGAGGATGTCCAAAATATTACGGAATGCATACAAAAATAGCCACAATTTGGAGGAGCGCAAGTCCATGTCACATATTCCCTCCATTCCTTTATACAAGGCCACTATAAAAATACAATCTGCATCTATACAAGGCACTAACTGTAATCAAGGCAAAAATTAATGATGTTTTCTCGTACTACCAACTGTTTTAATACTTGCATGCATGTAGTCATAATGACACTATGCTACTTCCTTCTAATTCCTTCCTTACATGCATGTGGGTGTATTAATGATCCCAATTAACGAAAAGAAAAATGGACTTGCAAATCAGTCATTAAATTTTACCTTGGTACCTGTAATTTGAGTTTGTGGCTTTATATAAGGGAATGGAGGGAGTACTACATTTGAATTTAATCATTTGCATGAGATTTGAGCCAACAGGGTGTCATATAATAAGGATTGTGTTCGGTTGGAATAATAATTTGTCACGCCATAACTTATACAAGTTTGATTGAATTAGCCTCATACACTACTCTAGGATGGTCCAAACGTGACGGTACAATCAGAGACCCTTTGACGAAACTATGTGCGATGCATTAATCGCAAACGGTGGTGTAAGAAAACCATAAAAAATGATACAAACTGTTTGCGGTGGCCGAGACATCAAACACGATTCATATTAGAGTTGCGTGTGCGATACATGGCATACAATTCACTCGAATGAACTGTTTGCGATGAGCATGATAATAAAAACGGCCAGCCAAATCAAGGTGTGTGCGATATACAGCATACAGTTCACTCGGATGAACTATGTGTGATTAGGAAACACAACATAAACAGTCAATCAGATCAAGGTGTGTCGGTAGGCCGCATACAACTCACTCGGATGAACTGTTTGTGATGAGTCAAACAACAGAAATGGGTTAATTTAACAAGATGTGTGTGATACGCGGCAAACATGTTAGTAATCAGAAATGTATGAGAAGACAGATAACAACACGGACGATTCCTGCTAAAAAGTCGTGTGTGTTGTGGGCAAATGCTTGCTGGTATAGAATTGTCAGCGATTGATGAAATCATCACCGACGGCTTGTCTAGTTTAGTTCGTGTGCGATGTGATTTGCTCTGAACGCACAACATCTACTCTCTGTCTACAGAAGAACACCATATATACTTATAAGAACATGATTGCATTACCAGATTAAACATACAATCACATAAGTGTCTACACACATAACATTTGCGCACACCAAAATAAACAATTACATGCATACTAAACTAGGAGAAATGATCATCTAATCATCTACTTCTTGTTGTGACGACGTGCTGCCATTGCTTTGCTTCCGGCTGGATCCCTCGCCGTTTTGGGGAAGGAGGCACTTCCTCATGTCAACGATCTGCCTGTATATCTCATAGTTCATGTATGTCTCCTTGGCCGCGTACACGACGTGAGAGCTATGTCGAGTTTCTCCATCCAAGCCAAGTTCCAGGCACGCTTGCACTTGTTGCAGGAATCCTGCATGTCTTTGTAGTATGGGTCGATGATGGCGTCGGTGAGGTGAACCCGTGAGTCCTCATGCATCTTACTGCCCCAGATCTTGTATTGGCCCTGGATGTCGAAAAGAATCTGGCAGGCGATGCCCGAATTCTTGATCACCTTCACATCGATGGTGATGTCCAACGTAGCGAATATGTAGTGGGGGCTGTTGACAAACCTGGTGAAACACTCGCAAGGCCTTGTGGCCAGGCAGTAGTGGTAGACGAGGATGTGATTGCGCACACACATCTGGGCGATAGCGACCTTGTGACAAGACCCGGCACGAGCGCAGGTGTACTCGAGGTCGAACCCGACCACCTTGTAGTTCTCCGCAGCAAGCAACAACTACATGGCGTGGATGGACTTCTCCACCCAGATCAGGTTGTTGGTGTACACCACCGAAAGCTCCCGAACCTTCGGCGGGTGTCCACCATGGCATGCATGGTGAACCGCCGCTCGGATGGCCTGGAGTCGCGTAGGATACCCTCTAAGAATTTGTTGTCGTGGGTGTGCTTCTTGCAATACTTGAGCGTGATCGAAAGGTTGAATGGACACAAGGCTTAAATGGTCGCTGTAATAAAAGGGGGCTGGCCGACCTGTAATTGTCATGTCTTGTCACCACGTTCCTAGCGGAGGATTCAAGTGCACGCTAGAGCACCCCACACGCGTTCCGTTTGACCACGCATGGGCTCGAAGAGCCGCCAAATGTATCATTGGTGAGCATGTTCCCGCGTAACCGCGTAGGTTATCATGGGCAACCGCGCATGCTTCCCGCCCGGTTAGTTTGGCCACACGTCGGCTAGAAGAGGGGCAAATTGTGGGCGTTTATTGGCAAAAAGCTTTGCAAAAACGAAGTGTGTGGAATGACTTAAAGCAGCGCACACGTTCGACAATAAGTTTACCCGTGGGTGATGAGGTCAAAGTTACACAGAAGGGTAATGATGGACACTCGAGTGCAATAATTCTGCGCTCTACAGGGCACACAGTTGAAGAAACCAACTGTGTGCAATAAGGTCGAAGATCACTGTCGAGTCTGCTATATAGATCGTTTGCGATGAGATCCACACGGGAAACACATTCGACAATGGTAAATAAAATCTAAGCCCATTGCATACTAAGGTCAAAATAGTACTACCAATATATGTGTCTCATGCGATGCCATTTCAACCATTGTAGCACAAAATCCCAAAATATTACAAGGTCCAGATTCCAGAGTTATATGGCAAAAATTCAAAGATTACAAGGTTTAAACTGGTATTAGAAATGAAATTCAGTTCATGCAGCTGCAGACGCCCACGCTGATTAGGTGAACATGAACACAAGAGAGGTTCAAATTGATATTACCACTCGTAATGCTTTTTTCAAAACCTCATCATTTCTGCAAAGGGGTCAGCCATTGACATGTCATGTATGGGCTTGACATAGTGACTTCCGATTACTCTGTCAACAAAAGTTCCAAAATGAAATTATGCTTCTTCAGAGCCTTTTCCATTCTGTTGCAGCCATCGGCGCTGATCAACAAACCATTCATTTTTTGTGAAATAAATGTAGGCAAACCTCATTACCTTTAGCACCCTTGCTCTGACAACAAAGAACCTGATGAATATAATCTCTGGTAAGGTCCCTTGGTAGGAGTTCAAAGTAATTTCTAGGAGATGTAGATCAAGGCATTCGGTGTGATTGTTATATTATATCACATTATCCGCCATCGGGCATAATCCTATCTGCAAAAGAAGAGAACGTATTAGTGCCCACATGTAGTTTTGAACAGTACTACATGCCTATTTGGTTTGCAGGATTTCTAAAATACACTAATAGAGTGACGTGCCATCTTCGATCCTACATGGTTAGCATGGGCATTTGATTACAATCTAGAAAAATGTAGACTTCTTCACAAGAGGTTGGAGTGGATGGAAATTTCCCTATGAAAACTAATACAGATGAATCCAAAGGAGAAATGCTTATGAATTGTAACCATATGAATTAAGCAACCAATATGGGAGGAAAACATGTGTGTACTGAAATCGTTGGTAATTCCTTCAGAAATCGTAGTACATTCTCATTGTAAACTTGGGAAAAGGTACCGAAAATTGAACTCCCTTATGGTTAACATTTAATAGGAAAGGAGCATCACCTTGATATATAGCTTCTCCAGGCATGGAAAGCATCTCAGGAAACTGTCAACTTGGTCTAGGTTGGGGCCGATAGATTCTAGTGCCAAGACCTTCAGTGCGCACAGATTTGGGGTCAAGCTTGTTAGAATCATTTTCTGGATGACAGACGAACATACACCTTCAAAACTTGAAATAATGTTAATTTCAAGAAGGTGAGGAAAGAAAGCGACCATTGCACCTAAACGGGCATGGATCCAATAACAAGTTCAGAGTATTTGATAGACGAGTAGCCCACCACTATCAATTTTGGCGCAAAAATGACATTGATTCTTGTTGGACCTTGTTGATCTACTACAAGTAATCTCTCAAGTGCAGGTGTGTCCGTAATGACCATACTGTGATACACCTTATGTGATCTCTTGTTGCAGCACTAACCACACACATAAATAGTCCTGAGAGTCATGGAGGTGATGTGGAAGCTACTCAACCCATTGGTCGCCTAAAGACGAAGGTACTCGAGTGCAGTACAGCCACAGAGCAGGTGCTCCATGTTATCCTTTGGGATGCAGACGACAACGAGCTCGAGGTGCTTCAGTCGTGCTAGAAAAGGAGTGGGCAGTCATTAATCGAGGGAAATTGCAGTTCATGAACCTAGCGAACCGCAGCATGGTGATAACCCACAAGTATAGGGGATCGCAACAATTTTCGAGGATAGAGTATTCAACCCAAATTTATAGATTCGACACAAGGGGAGCCAAAGAATATTTGAAGGTATTAGCAGCCTAGTTGTCAATTCAACCACACCTAGAGATTAATTATCTACAGCAAAGTGATCAGTAGCAAAGTAGTTTGATAGTTTTGATAGTAGTGACAACAACAATAGTAATAGTAACAGTGATAGCAGTAAATTTGTAGCAAGTGTAACAGTGATGATAGCAGTAGTAACTTAGCGGAAACAATATAAGATAAATTCGTAGGCATTACTTGTTGGATGATATTCATCATGAGACAGTTATAACCTAGGGCGATATGGCACTAGCTCCAGTTCGTCAATGTAATGTAGGTATGTATTCCGTAAATAGTCATACGTGCTTTATTAAAAGAACTTGCATGACATCTTTTGTCCTACCCTCCCGTGGCAGCGGGGTCCATAATGGAAACTAAGGGATATTAAGGCCTCCTTTTAATAGAGAACCGGAACAAAGCAATAACACATAGTGAATACATGAACTCCTCAAACTACGGTAATCATCGAAAGAAGTCCCGGTTATTGTCACTCGGGGGTTACCGGATCATAACACAAAGTAGGTGACTATAACTTGCAAGATCGGATCTAGAACATGGATATAATGATGATAACATAAACGGTTCAGATCTGAAATCATGGCACCCGGGCCCAAAGTGACAAGCATTAAGCATGGCAATGTCATAGCAACATCAATCTTAGAACATAGTGGATACTAGGGATCAAGCCCTAATAAAACTAACTCGATTACATGATGAATCTCATCCAACTCCTCACCAACCAGCGAGCCTACGAAGGAATTACTCACTCCCGGTGGGGAGCATCATGGAACTGGTGATGGAGAAGGGTTGGTGATGACAAAGAACGAAGACCCCCCCTCTCCGGAGCCCCACACGGACTCTAGATCTGCCCTCCCCAGGAAGAACATGGCTTGGCGGCGGCTCCGTCTCGTGGATCGTGATAATTCTTTCTCTCCTATTTTTTTTGGAAAAATAGGATTTTATAGCGCCGGTTTCAGGGTCTGCGGGGCCACCAGGTGGGGACAACCCACCCGGGCGCACCTGGTGAGGGGAGCGCGCCCTGGTGGGTTGTGCCCACCCAGGTGCCCCCCTTCGATAGGTCTTGGCTCCAGAAATTCTCTTATTTGATATAAAAATTCCTCGCAAAGTTTTGTTCCATTCCGAGAACTTTTATTTCTGCACAAAAACAACACCATGGTAGTTCTGCTGAAAACAGCGTCAGTCCGGGGTTAGTTTCATTCAAGTCATGCAAATTAGAGTCCAAAACAAGAGGAAAAGCGTTAGGAAAAGTAGATACGTTGGAGACATATCACATGGGCGCGAGGCGGAGCGCAAATGGTGGCAGCGACCGCATATGCCCATCATTAAAACTGAGCTCCTCGAGCTAATCTAGGGCAGGGGATCGGAACCACTCGTCAAGCTTGGCTAGGTCCTTGCCGTTGGAACAAAACTTTCCCGTGATAAGGCCTCTTATTGGGACATGGTCCCTGCCAAGGATCTAGGACAATGCGTCCAAGCTATTGCGATAGCCATGGCAGACCTTGTGGGCGTCAATGAGGTCGAGGGGGGTGGAGGGCCATAGGGGGCGCCACCACCGGGAAAGGACGGTTGCCCGCGCCTCATATTTGATTG
Organism: Triticum aestivum; assembly: GCF_018294505.1. Lineage (NCBI taxonomy): Eukaryota > Viridiplantae > Streptophyta > Magnoliopsida > Poales > Poaceae > Triticum > Triticum aestivum. The sequence goes on along the minus strand of NC_057814.1, from coordinate 471,529,617 downwards.
TGAGGAGGGAGATGATGACTATCAACATATCATCGGGGAGGCTGCTGATGAAGTCTAGGCCTGTCGGAGTCGCTTGCGGTGCTTGCTCGACCCACCTCCGCTTGTTGGCAGCCTCGTCCTCCACCTCCGGAGTCTCCTCAGCGGCGACGCTTTCTAACATAAGTGGGAGTATATGGAATATTTACTTAAAACGGGACAAAAGAAAAGTGTATTGGTAGCTAGAAGTTGCTAGATAGGAAGAGAGTAAGAAAATGTAATAACAATTGGTTTCTTAAATACTACACAATTCCTTTGATGTTGCTAGGTAAGTCAACATGCAGATACTTGAAAAGAACATTTACTTCGAACAAAGTCTGGACGGATGATATCATCGGGGAAGTTAGCATATATCTCATGACCGGGCTCTTTTATGTGCAGTGTAATTTTAGTGCCAACTTTCACTACATAAAACTTAGAAATTTCTGTCCAAAGGCTCGTGCCAAAATAGGAGTGGCCATGTTCATCAAGTCTTATAGAAGCAACAATTGTTAATCCATGGTTTGTGTTCAATATGATATCCCTGCATTCTTCAGTTATGTAAACGACATGATTGTGTACTACAGATGCTATTGCAAACCAAGCGATGTACTGCGGAAAATGATAAGTTTATTAAAGAATGTAGTAACATGCAAATATGGGAGTAATTGAAAGAACAGTACATCAGTTGAAATCATAGGATAAAAAATTATAATTAAACAGATATCGTAACCATGATGTCATGCAAATATATATGAGAGTAATCAAAAGAATATTACATCATTAATTTGCCTAATATAGAAAGAAGAACAATCCCCTTTGACGTATATGCTGCATGTGGCACCCTTTATCCAAATGTAGCAATATATAGTACATGTTCAGGAAAGTAGGCCATGTCAACCGAGGTAGGGTGAGATTGACCATGCTGTGCGCCTCTTGAAGTCATCTCGCTCGGTGAGATGGGACTCCACCGGCTGTCTAGCCGAGGCCGCAAAGGCCTGATGTGTCTGTGCACTGTAAACTCTATGAATGAAAGAAAACCCTCAAATCAGCTTGAAGAAAAATGAATTCACGATGATTTCGGCCGGAAGATTAAAGGGGTCAGACGGACTGGGATAACAGATAAGCGAATATTTCAGTAAATTAGTTACCTGGTTGTCCATGAGAAAAAACCTCAATACCTCAGATTCCCCAATTGGGCGGAGCTGCGTCAACGGCGAGTAGCATCGAGAAAGTCGATGGCAATAGGCGGTGGCAAGCGGCAGTGGCGAAATGCGGTGGGGTTTGCTGGTAGCCGGTGGTGGCGACAAGTGTCGAGCTAAGTGGTTACCACGGCGATAGGCGATGACATGCTGAGTCGCGGAGGAGCTATTGCAGGTCTGAATGGGGACCGGAGGGAGTGACGGCTGGGGTGAGGATTTTATGACATGGGGATGGTGAGGGTTTCTTTTGTAATTTTTGAATTGGGTGGTGAGGGTTTTCCTTTTCGGAGGCAACGGTTTTCTAGAGCCAACTGCTACTTCGGGAGCTTGCGTTGGTTTTTCCCTTGAAGAGAAAAGGGTGATGCAGCAAAGTAGAGATAAGTATTTCCCTCAGTTGAGAACCAAGGTATCAATCCAGTAGGAGGAACACACAAGTCACCAATGGTTGCACCTACACAAACAAACAAATACTTGCACCCCAACGCGATAAAGGGGCTTTCAATCCCTTCACGGTTACTTACAAGGATGAGATCTAATAGTGATAGATATAAAAGATAAGTAAAAGTGAAAAATAAGATAAAGCTAAATAGATTGCAGCAAGGTATTTTTGGGTTTTTGGTTTTATAGATCTGAAAATAATACGACAAAAGATAGACCCCGGGGGCCATAGTTTTCACTAGAGGCTTCTCTCTTGAAAGAAAGCATACGGCGGGTAAACAAATTATTGTTGACCAATTGATAGAAAACTGCATAGTTATGATGATATCTAAGGAATTGATCATGAATATAGGCATCACGTCCGTGACAAGTAGACCGACTCCTGCCTGCATCTACTACTATTACTCCACACTTCGACCGCTATCCAGCATGCATCTAGTGTATTAAGTTAACAAGAATCGGGTAACGCCTTAAGCAGGATGACATTATGTAGAGGGATAGATCCAATCAATATGAACAAACCCCACCTTTTTATCCTTAATGGCAACAATACAAATACGTGCCATGTCCCTTTCTGTCACTGGGAACAAGCAACCCAAGATTGAACCCATTACAAAGCACCTCTCCCATTGCAAGAAAAAGTAATCTAGTTGGCCAAACCAACTCAATAGATCGAAGAGAAATACAACGCTATCTTAATCATGCATAAAAGAGTTCAGAGAAGACTCAAATAATATTCATAGATAATCTTATCATAACCACAATTCATCGGATCTCAACAAATGCACTGCGAAAGAAGATTACATCGAATAGATCTCCAAGAACATTGTATTGAAGATCAAAGAGAGAGAAGAAACCATCTAGCTACTAGCTATGGACCCGTAGGTCTGTGGTAAACTACTCACACATCATCGGAATGGTAGCAAGGTTAATGTAGAAGCCCTCCATGATCTAATCCCCCTCAGGCAGAGTACCGGAAAAGGTCTTTAGATGGGATCTCACGAAGACAGAAACTTGCGGCGGTGAAAAGTATTTTTGGTGTGCCCTCTGGTCTACGGGGAATATTTGAGTATTTATAGAAGAAGAATTAGGACTAGAGGAGCAATAGGGGGCCCACAAGCTTGGGGGCGTGCCCCCCTAGGGCGTGCCCCCTGAGCTTGTCGTCTCCTCGTGGATCTTCTGGCCCCTCCCGAAGCTTCCAGGGTGTCTTGTGGTCCAAGAAGAATCATCAAAAAGTTTCGTTCCATTTGGACTCCGTTTGGTATTGATTTTCTGTAAAGAGAAGAACAATGAAAAAACAACAACTCACACTTGGCACTAGGTTAATATGTTAGTCTCAAAAGATGATATAAAATAGCATACTAATGCATATAAAACATCCAAGATGGATAATATAATAGCACGGAACACTAAAAAATTATAGATACTTTGGAGACATATCAAGCATCCGCAAGCTTAATTCCTGCTCGGCCTCGAGTAGGTAAATGATAAAAACAGAATTTTTGATGTGGAAGGCTACCTCACATGTTTATCATGTAATCTTTTTTGTGGCATGAATATTCAGACCCATAAGATTCAAAACAAAAGTTTAATATTGACATAAAAAACAATAATACTTCAAGCATACTAAAAACCAGTCATGTCTTCTCAAAATATCATGCCTAAAGAAAGTTATCCCTACAAAATCATATAATCTTGTCATGCTCTATCTTCTTAACACAAAGTATTTATCATGCACAACCCTGATGACAAGCCAAGCAATTGGTTCATAATTTTTAACGCGCTTCAATTTATTCAACTCTCACACGATACATGAGCGTGAGCCATGGATATAGCACTATGGGTGGAATAGAATATGATGTTGGAGGTTGTGTGGAGAAGACAAAAAAGGAGAAAGTCTCACATTGACGAGGCTAATCAACGGGCTATGGAGATGCCCATCAATTGATGTCAATGCAAGGAGTAGGGATTGCCATGCAACGGATGCACTAGAGCTATAAGTGTATGAAAGCTCAAAAAGAAAATTAAGAGGGTGTGCATCCAACTTGCTTGCTCATGAAGACCGATGGCATTTGAGGAAGCCCATCATTGGAATATACAAGCCAAGTTCTATAATGAAAAATTCCCACTAGTAATATATGAAAGTGACAAAATAGGAGACTCTTTATCATGAAGAACATGGTGCTACTTTGAAGCACAAGTGTGGAAAAGGATAGTAGCATTGTCCCTTCTCTCTTTTTCTCTCATTTTTTTTCATTGGGCTCTTTGGCCTCTTTTTTATTTTTGGCTCTTTGGTCTTTTTTCTTCTTCTTTTTGTCGTTTTTTTAATTTTAGTCTGGAGTCTCATCCTGACTTGTGCGGGAATTGTGGTCTCCATCTTCATTTCCTCACATGGGACAATGCTCTAATAATGATGACCATCATACTTTTATTTACTTACAACTCAAGAACAACAACTCGATACTAGAAAAAAATATGACTCTATATGAATGCCTCCGGCGGTGTACCAGGATGTGCAATGATCTAGCGTGACATGTATAAAAAATATGAATGGTGGCCAAGCCACAAATACTATGTCAACTATACACTACTGCAGGATGCTGCTAACACGACACTACGATCAGAGACCCTTCGACGAAACTGTGTGCGATGCAATAATCGCAAACGGTGGTGTAAAAAAACCATCAAAAAAGGTGCAAAACGTTTGCGATGACGGATGCATCAAACACGGATCGGATTTTAGTTGCGTGTGCGATGCAGGGCATACGGTTCAGTTCAATTAACTATTTGCGATGAGGAGGAACAAAAGAAATGTGCAGCCAGATGGAGGTTTGTGCGATGTACATCAAACAGTTCACTTGGATGAACTGTTTGTGATTAGGCAACACAAAAGAAACGGTCAGCCAGATCAAGGTGTGTGCGATATACGACATGCGGTTCACTCGGATGAACTGTTTGCGTTGAGACAAGAGAACAGAAACGGTCAGCCAGATTAAGGTGTGTGCGATGTACAACATACGGTTCACTCAGATCAACTGTTTGTGATTAGGCAACACAAAAGTAACAGTCAGCCAGATCAAGGTGTGTGCGATATACGGCATGCGGTTCACTCGGCCTTGTCGTCAGTGTGTGACCTCTGTGGCAACCGTTCGCTCCCCACTAGCCTCTTCTTGTACCGTGGCAACTGTCCACCGCCTCTTCGCCTTTCCCTCTCGATTTGGAACTGCTGTCGCACGCTCTTCCTCCCTCCATTTGCCTTCACCCTTCCTTCTTCCATTGTTCGATCATCTTCTCCATGGAGGGAACAGGCCGGAAACGACCCCGTTATTCTTGCCCCAATCATCTTCTCCATGTTAAGATGCCATCGCTTGAGGGCAAGGCTTGGGCAGGCGTAAATGGAGATTGGGTTGTTTATATTGGGTACAACTGCGAGTGGGAACTTGTGAATGTGTACACTCATCACCGGGTTCCACTTCCAAAAATCTCAGACTGCCCAGAGGTTGAGTACACCGGTATTCTACGTGAGTTCATGTGGGGATCCCGACTCATCAGTCGTGATCACCGAATGCACGTGTATAGTGATCCCAGAGATCAATGCTCACTGAACACACAGAAGCTGAATAACAAGAGTCTTACATCCATACATACCGTATTACACAAGTAGGACCATTATGGTCAAGTCTTGAGTATAACTTCGCAGCGGAAATCTTCATCGATAACTTGGACCCATGCCATCTGCCTTAACCCTACAGGCATTCTGACTGGGAAGCGTCCTAGCTTGCATGTTCGTCACGAAGTATTCTTCATCATATCCTGCTCCTTCATGCCTGGCCAATAAAATAACTAGTGGCAAGCCAATGAGTACTTTGAATGTACTCGCAAGCAACCCATGTTTTGGTTCAGGATTCAACAATGCATGATATAGGTAAATTTTTGCAGAAAGCTAGTTTTGTTGTGCTATGACATGTTCAACAATTGGTAAAACATGCATCATACGAATTCAAGTAACCATAGTGACTGGTTACAGATATCGACATAAATGGAGTGGGCATCAACCCAACTCAATCATGTCAAGTCCTTTGACTTGACTCAAGTAGTTCTTCCCACTTATCCAAACACACTCACCAGGTTTCGTAAACATGTGGACGTAGCCCAAGAGTGGTTACCCAACTGTCCTTGACCATGGACACGGCTATTCGAATAGTTTTACACTCTGCAGAGGTTGCACACTTTACCCACAAGATCCGGGGAACTTCCGTGACATCCATGACCCGCGGTACCTCAAGTACCCGAGGTAAGCACCCGATCACTATCTTTCCCTAGATGACACTAACATGGAGTCCACTCGATTGGTAGTAACCCCCGTGCCCAACATTTCACATCTTAAAATTGTGGAGCCTCGCTCCCATATTTATCACATACCACTGGCACGGGGTACCAACGGTGTGTCCGGTGCCCCATAAAAATGTTCTTGGCCGCCCTACCTGGCACGACCCCGTCCCGAGAGAGCGCAACAACAACTCTCACGTCACTAGTAATGCGGGCTCCAAGCTAGTATCGGCCTAGGTAATCAATAATGCCCTTTCCCATATAAGGGTAGAGTGGTAGCGCATGTAAGGTTGGAATAACGGTCGCAACTTAAACCAATCCGTTTTTGAAACCACACTCACATATCCTTCTCAGGTACACCACTTCTTTGTCAAGTGGTTACCTAGCTCAACATCTCCCTCGGGCATTAGTGGCACCCGATGGGGTTTTCAAAAAGTCTTTGGGAGCATACTTGCCTTCATCACCATGCATATACCCGTCCCATTTGCGTAGCATCTACTTTAGCATCCAATCTACTCCCACCGGCATAACCCGCATAAGGAGGTAGGGTCATGCACAATGCAAGTACCAACGAGGAAGTAACAGAGGCAACCCATCAAGGTGGTTACCACCTCATCATGATTCCGTTGCAACAACAATATGGTGCTATTTGACATGCATAAAAAGGGTTTCATGGACATGGTCAAAGGGCTGCTTGCCTGGTTCATCAGAGTCTTCAAATCTTCTGGTCCATCTCCGAGTATTTCGTCCACTTCGTCATCTAACGTCGGAAACAATCATAGTAAGCAACACAACAAGGCAGGAAATAAAAGTGCTCTAAAAATGTGAGTTGGACTTTTCTAGGATACCTCTGGTCATATGAGGAATGACCAAAGTCATTTCATTGGAAGTGGATCAATGGATATTTCTAAATATTTTGATATGATGGAATCAAGGGGTTTATGGATTTGCAAGAAGTGTACGGAAATCTCATTTTGAAAAATGAGCAAAGATACCCATTTAACAAGGCATGATTTTAGAAGCATCTAGGAGTTGGTTTCACTGGATTGGGAGTTCAAATGATTTTCCTATGAATTTGCAAAGTTGACAAATATCAAGAAATGGCTCAGCATTTTGTGTGGCACAGAAAGTATTAAGAAAAATGTTCATAAACCAAGTTATGAACTTAGATGCATCTAGGAATTTGAATCACTTTATTTGGATCAAATCTGAGCCCTCTAGTGATTTTCTAAAGTTTATGACAGAAATGGAAAAGTAGGATTTCATAAACATTTGTGAAGGAAATGTTTCTGGAAAAATGTGCAAACAGCACCATGTGATAGATAATGAATTTATAAACTAATAGAAATTTGAATCATCAAATTTGGATTTGATTTGAATATTCTATGGATTTTACAATTTGTACAGAAAAGAAAAAGAAAAAAGGATTTTACCCATACGGGCTGGATCTGGGCAGCGACCGCGTGCACTGAGCGAGACATAGCGGGGCAACGCACTGGGCCTGGCCCAGCCGCACGACCGCACGGGGCGACAGCGATGACGTCGAAGGCGCCAACCCAGAATACGCCTTGGCCTCGGGGAGACGGCTCCCGAAGAAACCGTGTCCACTTAACCTGCGGGCCCGGCCCTCAGGGTCGCCGACACGCGGGACCCATCTGTCGGGTTCATCCCCAGCCTCCCGGTCGAATAGAGCAGGGGCAGGGCGGTGTCGACGGCGGCTTGCCGGTGCCACAGGCCACCGTTTCCGGTGAGTTGACCACCGGCGTGCTCAGGGGACCCGGCTGCGTCCAACCGTGGGTGGCACGGTCGTCCAGGGGCACCGGGTTGAGCAGGGCGTCGGCCGCGGCGGACGAGGCTGACGGTGACGATGGAACTTGACGGCAAGACCACGGGGCGGAGAGGGAGAAGCGCGGGATGGCTTGCGGTGATGGTGGAGATGCTCTGGTGCAGTCCAGAGGGGAGGAGGAGGAGTGGCGGATGCGAATTTTAGCGGAGGCCGACGGCAAGGCTCCGGCAATGGAGGTGGTTGGAGGGCACGAGGAGGGAAGTGGGTCGGTCCAGGGGGTGCACGGGAGGGAGAGAGAGCCAAAGGAGTAGAGAGGGGGCTCGGGGGTGGCCTTAAATAGAAGGGACGAGGTGCACCGTGGACAGGGCGCTCGGCCTCCGATGCAATGGCGCTGGCGACCGTTTGAGGGGGGTGAGCGTGTCCGCGGTGTACGTGGGAGTCGTCTAGGTTGTGGGGGAGAGAGAGGAGAGGAGGGGCAGGGCTTTGGCGCTCGCGTGTGCGAGGCCACACATTGGCCTAGCCGGGCGGCGGCGGGCACGAGCCGCAGGAGATGAGAGGGAGAGGGGAAGGAGGGGGCCAGCACGCTGACGTACTGTGGACGTCGAGGCGACCTCGGGGGACATCATACCTCTGCCCAAGGCCTGCAGGAGACCTCGGGAGGGCCGAGCAACAGTGCTTTGGTGCTCCAGAGCGTGACTTTGGCCGACATGGGCATGTCTTTTTGCGGAGTGGGCGCGGCCACTGGTGTCTGGGAGCTTCAGGGGGGAGTAAACAAAGTGGCAAAGGCATTGGATGCCATGGGGAGTCACTGTGGAGAGAGGGGATTGAGAGAGAGTGGAAAGGATGCTGTCCAGAGAGGGAAAAAGAGCTCTTCACCCCTTCATCATGGCTTCTCGGGCAGGGAAAGATGTAGGGGGTTAGAGGAGTATCACATGAGCCTGTGTTACAAATTTGGACTCAAGGAGATTAGTGGAAATGGACAAAACATGCATTTTAAATTTCTGCCAGAAGGTGTTTGATGTAGGTTTGGGCAAGCAAATGGACTTCCCTTATCATGAGGCTTGATAGGGTCAAATGGAATGAGAAAATAAGAGGTTCCACCAAGATTGAGTTCATTTGGGCAAAGTTGCCAATGCAACTTTTGTAAACCCTAGAAATCAACAGAAATGGACTTCCCAAGACTTAGTCATGCAAATCTGTTCTCCTTGATGCACCACTTGGTGTAGTGTCATCATCTGAGGTTCTGAACATGTCCACAAAAGTGGAGATCAAAAGGAGAACGTTGCCAATGTAGAGTTGTTCAAATTTGGTTTTGGACAGAGAGGGTTTTGGGGCACTTTGATCAAGGTAACATTCTCTCCAACTTGTGCCATTTGGTCTAGATGCATTATTACACCATTTGAGCATGTGCACCAAGTTTGAGAGCATTTGGACATGTTTGACAGTGCAAAGTTGTTCAAACTTGAAAAAAGGACAGAAGTGGTTTTGAGAGGATTTCATGGGGTTATACTATTCTCCATGACATGAGACTTGGCAAGATCATCAAACATGTCATATGTGACATGATAGAATTTTCTTGGAATTTTTGGGGAATGTTTCCTTTGTAAATATTTCGAAAGCTTGAAATATCTAGAAAGGGGTTTTGAGGGATTTGACCAATATTTTGAACATGACCATGTGTTGAAACTCTTATATATGGACAATATATGTCTACTGAGTTTCCCTAGGTTTTTCCCAAATATTTTTAAAGCATTAAAATAATTTTAACCTATTAAAGACCATTTCTGGACTTAAAAAAAGCCTTTAAATAAAATAGGAAAATAACTTTTAAAATTATATTTTTGTGGTTTCTGGGTGTCCTATATCTAATAGGAGTCAAATATATTTTTGGAAGGATTTTTACTGCCCTTAATTAAGTACTTGCAGTGCAAATCTCAATTCAGGGGTTTTTTGGAAAACTAATTTTTGAAAATACTATTTGGCCAAATTATTTTTGCAAGAAATCATTTTTATGTCCCACACACATGGCATGATCATTGGGCAAGGTTTTTGGATCAAGGAGAAGGAGTATAAGAGTTGGAAAATTTAATCCATATTTTTAGAGCACTTGCAAACAGCAGTCAACATTCAATCAAAACAAAGACAAAACACTCAAAAGTTTTTGTCAAACCACATTTTAGCATGATTTATTGACTTAAGTGCAGTGGCATGAAAATCAGGGTGTGACAGACCTACCCCCCTTACAAGAATCTCGTCCCCGAGATTCCCAGACTAGGCGCGGAAAGGAGTATGGAAACTTGGATCTGGGGTAGTCTTCATGTCCTCATACTGCTTCTGCTTTCGAGTGGTGCTCCCTTGAACCTTGTAGTACTTGATGGTGTGGCTTCGTGTATGACGTTCTGCTTGATCCAGGTTGCTAAGGGGTTTCTCACGTAGGTCAGGTTGGGCTGGAGGTCGGTGGCTTGACGATCGATGTCCTTGTAGAGATCGGGCTAGTTAGGAAGTTGGAAACACTTCCGGGGTGTGTCGCGTGGAAAAATGCTGTGCACAGTGGGTAACTCAGGTGGAAACTCCAGCTCATAACTGTCTTCTCTTCGTCTCGTAGCGATCTCAGAGGGGGTTGTTAAATCTTGGAGTGATCTCAAAGAGGGCCGATGAATCTTGGTGTGGGTTTCTTTGTCATGGAAATGCTTGGTTCCTTAGAGAGGAGGGGCTTGTAGATACACCTGGTCTTCGATGCGGAAGTTTACTTCTTGGCGATGGTGGTTGGTATAGTTCTTCCTCCATGACATGGCGGTCTTCAGATGTTCCCTAACCAGCTGAACAATTCTTCTTCCGTCTTTAGGTGGACATGCATGTCCTCAAATAAAGATGATAACTAACTTGCCCAAGTACTCTATGAAGTATATGGGGTATGTAGAGTGGGCTAAGGCAGTGGTGGTGGTCACGGTTGAGTATTGGGCAAAGTCTTCTTGTCCTATGTCCAAAGCCCATGGTCATGATCCGACCATATGGTGGCTTGGTAAGGCTTAAGGGTTTCAAGGATTCTAGGGTGCGAGTGAATGTTTATCATCTTATCCTTAAGCACGATTTCTGAGAGGCCAATTGTTCTATCTAGTCCTTTAAACAAATAACCTTATACCACCGAAAGCATCAACTCTTGTAGGTCAGCTCCAATCATCACTCATGCTATTATTATTCTCAGGACTTCCGAGAGGAGGTTTAACAGGATCATACATGTCTACGATCCCCAAAACTCGTATGTATGTCTACCCCTAAAAATCCATGGGTATATAAGCTACTAAGCTTGAACGTGACAATCCAAGTGCTCAGCCTACTCTTCCAAGGTCTAAGGCATTTCTACCCTAAGGAAACACGTCGTATGCCACTCCAAGATCTTGTTTCCTTCCTATGGATACTCTTTAACAGCCCATTATCTACCATCAATCATCACACGATCCATTAATTCTACAAATCCAATGTTTATGGTGTTCCACACGATCTCCTAGTGCCCTATAATCCCCAGATACTTGAAAGGGCTATCTTTGCTATAGTCAGTCCACCGATTCCCATTATCGGGGTCGAGTAAACTCCAAGGTCAGGATTATATAGAATCCTAAATCAACTCCGACAATTAACCCAATCTCCTAGTTTATCGTCCACCGAGAAACATGGTATCATGATCGGGATCTTCAGTCTAAATCCAATTTACTCCGAACCATGTAGACTTACTCAGCATCTATACTCAACTAAGATCACCTACTTAAATCCAAATCTCATGTCCAACGAGAATTCCTATATGTTTACCCCAAGTCATTATCGTAACAACTATCTCCTATCAATATCCCCTGGATAAGTCAAATCCTTATACTTCCAAGAATTTTTAGCTTGCGATCATAATTGTCCTACTGAATCAAATTTACTCAGGGGCAATGAGAGTCATGCTACTCTATTAACTGATCCCACCAAGTTCATCTACCAACATGAAAGCCTTATAATCCACCGAAGAGTCTCAAATAATTCCTCAAGGTCACTGATATAAACTCATCAAGTCATTTGTCCTCTGTTCCTATATCCTCAATTTGGTTCCTGCTATGGCATCGTCAGTTTTGGTGCTATCTTAGGATGAAATTGTGCTCGTTCACTATGTCCACTAGTTCCATAATGAACCCAGTGTTGTGCAAGGTTACAGAGGCTTAACTGGTCCGCTTGCAATTTCTGTGGGTTAAGCACATGGTTAAGGACTCGAGCTGGGGTATCTCGTGAAGTCTCGAAGGGTCTAGGGATGGGTTTCTAATCTGGAGGGTTAAACTTAACTCTACAGGGTTGCACCTGGTCGAGGAGGCGGTAGCAAAAAGTCTTCATTGCTAGTTGGTTGCCGAGGTAGAATCCTTGGTATATCTTGTCTTGCCGGTCTTCAGTCGAGGAGAGAGATGAGAGGGAAAAGTAGCATAGAGGAGGGGAATGCCTAAAGGGGGTTCTATAGTGCAAGTGCAAACAAACAGGTGCAAAAAGGGCCAAACAAAAGAAACAAGGTAAGGAAGGTGATATAGTCGTGTACTTGTTGCCTAGGGCAAAAGTGCGACCTATATCAAATCACAAACAAATAAAAACAAGCAACACACAATCGTGGTTCTATTCGAACCATCATACGGACTCGACTGCGCATAGGGGGTACACGACTCATCCTACTCTAGGGGTTCTCGGACTTAGTAGTCGTGCCTTGCTCCGTGCCTCGTGCAGTCTCCTGGGTTTTCCTCAGGTGTTGCTACGTCTCCTGTAGTTGTTCGATGAAACGATCCGGGTTGAGCCTGAAGAGTCTTCAACAACTTCTCTCCTGTTGAAGTGACGGGGTGAAGGTGGCTCCTCGTAGCTGGCATTGACTTGGTCTTCTCTTGTCTTCTTAGTCATGACGATCCATTTCTGTCTTTTAAGGCGTCGATGGTACCAGGTAGGTAATACTTTATGCAATGACCTTAACAAGGCATAGTAGAGGTCCAACATGTCGGTTACGTTGATGAAAACATCGACACCGAGAGCGGGGGATGAAGAGAACCGTTTTCCTGCTCACTATAGTGAGGCAGACCAAATGGCGAGGTTCTCATCCACCGGTGGTTGCCGATACAACAACGGTAAGGACAGGGTTGCTCTATTAGCGATGTATATCATTATCTTGAATATCCTATGCCCTGATCATCGTAGGCCAAGGTTGCATCATCCTGGGGCAAATTCAAAGGTATCACCATCCTCTGGGTCCTCATGTCCTCATTCCTCGAAGACGTATCTTCTGTTGGCATCGTTTGCTCGGGTGTCGCCAATCTTGTGTTTAGAAGAGGTGGGTGAGTGTTTGGCAAGGTGTACTCCTTCGAGGATTACAAGGAATCCTGTGGTCAAGGGCATAAGGGTAGTAGCGACCAAAAGTTTTGAAGGGGAAGAGATCAATAAGGAAAATATACCTTAGTTTTCGAAAAAGTGAGAAGGAAGAGAAGTATAGATAGTTTTGAAAACTAGTAATAGTTTTGGAAATAGTTTTACCCTAACTAACGACCATGCTAACTAAGGCTTCCTACAGTCAGGATGGCTCGGATACCAGCTCTGTGGGGACCCCGACTCATAAGTCGTGATCACCGAATGCATGTGTACAGTGATCCCAGAGATCAATGCTCACTGAACACACAGAAGCTGAATAACAAGAGTCTTACATCCATACATACCGTATTACACAAGTAGGACCATTATTGTCAAGTCTTGAGTATAACTTCGCAGCGGAAATCTTCATCGATAACTTGGACCCATGCCATCTGCCTTAACCCTACAGGCATTCTGACTGGGAAGCGTCCTAGCTTGCATGTTCGTCACCGAAGTATTCTTCATCATATCCTGTTCTTTCATGCCTGGCCAATAAAATAACCAGTGGCAAGCCAATGAGTACTTTGAATGTACTCGCAAGCAACCCATGTTTTGGTTCAAGATACAACAATGCATGATATAGGTAAATTTTTGCAGAAAGCTAGTTTTGTTGTGCTATGACATGTTCAATAATTGGTAAAACATGCATCATACGAATTCAAGTAACCATAGTGACTGGTTACAGATATCAACATAAATGGAGTGGGCATCAACCCAACACAATCATGTCAAGTCCTTTGACTTGACCAAAGTAGTTCTTCCCACTTATCCAAACACACTCACCAGGTTTCGTAAACATGTGGACGTAGCCCAAGAGCGGTTACCCAACTGTCCTTGACCGTGGACACGGCTATTCGAATAGTTTTACACTCTGCAGAGGTTGCACACTTTACCCACAAGATTCGGGGAACTTCCGTGTCATCCACGACCCGCGGTACCTCAAGTACCCGGGGTAAGCACCCGATCACTATCTTTCCCTAGACGACACTAACATGGAGTCCACTCGATTGGTAGTAACCCCGTGCCCAACATTTCACATCTTAAAATTGTGGAGCCTCGCTCCCATATTTATCACATACCACTGGCACGGGGTACCAACGGTGTGTCCGGTGCCCCATAAAAATGTTCTTGGCCGCCCTACCTGGCACGACCCCGTCCCGAGAGAGCGCAACAACAACTCTCCCGTCACTAGTAATGCGGGCTCCAAGCTAGTATCGGCCTAGGTAATCAATAATGCCCTTTCCCATATAAGGGTAGAGTGGTTGCGCATGTAAGGTTGGAATAACGGTCGCAACTTAAACCAATCCGTTTTTGAAACCACACTCACATATCCTTCTCAGGAACACCACTTCTTTGTCAAGTGGTTACCTAGCTCAACATCTCCCTCGGGCATTAGTGGCACCCGATGGGGTTTTCAAAAAGTCTTTGGGAGCATACTTGCCTTCATCACCATGCATATACCCGTCCCATTTGCGTAGCATCTACTTTAGCATCCAATCTACTCCCACCGGCATAACCCGCATAAGGAGGTAGGGTCATGCACAATGCAAGTACCAACGAGGAAGTAACGGAGGCAACCCATCAAGGTGGTTACCACCTCATCATGATTCCGTTGCAACAACAATATGGTGCTATATGACATGCATAAAAAGGGTTTCATAGACATGGTCAAAGGGCTGCTTGCCTGGTTCATCAGAGTCTTCAAATATTCTGGTCCATCTCCGAGTATTTCGTCCACTTCGTCATCTAACGTCGGAAACAATCATAGTAAGCAACACAACAAGGCAGGAAATAAAAGTGCTCTAAAAATGTGAGTTGGACTTTTCTAGGATACCTTTGGTCATATGAGGAATGACCAAAGTCATTTCATTGGAAGTGGATCAATGGATATTTCGAAATATTTTGATATGATGGAATCAAGGGGTTTATGGATTTGCAAGAAGTGTACAAAAATATCATTTTAAAAAATGAGCAAAGATACCCATTTAACAAGGCATGATTTTAGAAGCATCTAGGAGTTGGTTTCACTGGACTGGAAGTTCAAATGATTTTCCTATGAATTTGCAAATTTGACAAATATGAAGAAATGGCTCAGCATTTTGTGTGGCACAGAAAGTATTAAGAAAAATGTTCATAAACCAAGTTATGAACTTAGATGCATCTAGGAATTTGAATCACTTTATTTGGATCAAATATGAGCCCTCTATGATTTTCTAAAGTTTATGACTGAAATGGAAAAGTAGGATTTCATAAACATTTGTGAAGGAAATGTTTCTGGAAAAATGTGCAAACAACACCATGTGATAGATAATGAATTTATAAACTAATAGAAATTTGAATCATCAGCTTTGGTTTTGATTTGAATATTCTATGGATTTTACAAGTTGTACAGAAAAGAAAAAGGAAAAAGGATTTTACCCAAACGGGCTGGATCCGGGCGGCGACCGTGTGCACTGGGCGAGACATAGCGGGGCTACGCACTGGGCCTGGCCCAGCCGCACGACCGCACGGGGCGACAGCGATGAAGTCGAAGGCGCCCACCCATAATACGCCTTGGCCTCGGGGAGACGGTTCCCGTAGAAACCGTGTCCACTTAACCTGCGGGCCCGGCCCTCAGGGTCGCCGACACGCGGAACCCATCTGTCGGGTTCATCCCCAACCTCCCGCTCGAATAGAGCAGGGGCAGGGCGGTGTCGACGGCGGCTTGCCGGTGCCACAGGCCACCGTTTCCGGTGATCTGACCACCGGCGTGCTCAGGGGACCCGGCTGCGTCCAACCGTGGGTGGCACGGTCGTCCAGGGGAACCGGGTTGAGCAGGGCGTCGGCCGCGGCGGACGAGGCTGACGGTGACGATGGAACTTGACGGCAAGACCATGGGGCGGAGAGGGAGATGCGCGGGATGGCTTGCGGTGATGGTGGAGATGCTCTGGTGCAGTCCATAGGGGAGGAGGAGGAGTGGCGGATGCGAATTTTAGCGGAGGCCGACGGCAAGGCTCCGACAATGGAGGTGGTTGGAGGGCACGAGGAGGGAAGTGGGTCGGTCCAGGGGGTGCACGGGAGGGAGAGAGAGAGCCAAAGGAGTAGAGAGGGGGCTCGGGGGTGGCCTTAAATAGAAGGGACGAGGTGCACCGTGGACAGGGCGCTCGGCCTCCGGTGCAATGGCGCTGGCGACCGTTTGAGGGGGGTGAGCGTGTCCGCGGTGTACGTGGGAGTCTTCTAGGTCGTGGGGGAGAGAGAGGAGAGGAGGGGCAGGGCTTTGGCGCTCGCGCGTGCGAGGCCACACATTGGCCTAGCCGGGCGGCGTCGGGCACGAGCCGCAGGAGATGAGAGGGAGAGGGGAAGGAGGGGGCCAGCACGCTGACGTACTGTGGACGTCGAGGCGACCTCGGGGGACATCATACCTCTGCCCAAGGCCTGCAGGAGACCTCGGGAGGGCCGAGCAACAGTGCTCTGGTGCTCCAGAGCGTGACTTTGGCCGACATGGGCATGTCTTTTTGCGGAGTGGGCGCGGCCACTGGTGTCTGGGAGCTTCAGGGGGGAGTAAACAAAGTGGCAAAGGCATTGGATGCCATGGGGAGTCACTGGAGGAGAGAGGGGATTGAGAGAGAGTGGAAAGGATGCTGTCCAGAGGGAAAAAGAGCTTTTCACCCCTTCATCATGGCTTCTCGGGCAGGGAAAGATGCAGGGGGTTAGAGGAGTATCACATGAGCCTGTGTTACAAATTTGGACTCAAGGAGATTAGTGGAAATGGACAAAACATGCATTTTAAATTTCTTCCAGAATGTGTTTGATGTAGGTTTGGGCAAGCAAATGGACTTCCCTTATCATGAGGCTTGACAGGGTCAAATGGAATGAGAAAACAAGAGGTTCCACCAAGATTGAGTTCATTTGGGCAAAGTTGCCAATGCAACTTTTGTAAACCCTAGAAATCAACAGAAATGGACTTCCCAAGATTTAGTCATGAAAATCTGTTCTCCTTGATGCACCACTTGGTTTAGTGTCATCATTTGAGGTTCTGAACATGTCCACAAAAGTTGAGATCAAAAGGAGAAAGTTGCCAATGTAGAGTTGTTCAAATTTGGTTTTGGACAGAGAGGGTTTTGGGGCACTTTGATCAAGATAACATTCTCTCCAACTTGTGCCATTTGGTCTAGATGCATTATTACACCATTTGAGCATGTGCACCAAGTTTGAGAGCATTTGGACATGTTTGACAGTGCAAAGTTGTTCAAACTTGAAAAAGGACAGAAGTGGTTTTGAGAGGATTTCATGGGGTTATACTATTCTCCATGACATGAGACTTGGCAAGATCATCAAACATGTCATATGTGACATGATAGAATTTTGTTGGAAGTTTTGGGGAATATTTCCTTTGTAAATATTTCGAAAGCTTGAAAATCTAGAAAGGGTTTTTGAGGGATTTGACCAATATTTTGAACATGACCATGTGTTGAAACTCTTATATATGGACAATATATGTCTACTGTGTTTCCCTAGGTTTTTCCCAAATATTTTTAAAGCGTTAAAATAATTTTAACCTATTAAAGACCATTTCTGGACTTAAAAAAAGCCTTTAAATACAATAGGAAAATAACTTTTAAAATTATATTTTTGTGGTTTCTGGGTTTCCTATATCTAATAGGAGTCAAATATATTTTTGGAAGGATTTTTACTGCCATTAATTAAGTACTTGCAGTGCAAATCTCAATTGAGGGGTTTTTTTGGAAAACTAATTTTTGAAAATACTATTTGGCCAAATTATTTTTGCAAGAAATCATTTTTATGTCCTACACACATGGCATGATCATTGGGCTAGGTTTTTGGATCAAGGAGAAGGAGTATAAGAGTTGGAGAATTTAATCCATATTTTTAGAGCACTTGCAAACAACAGTCAACATTCAATCAAAGCAAAGACAAAACACTCAAAAGTTTTTGTCAAACCACATTTTAGCATGATTTTTTGACTTAAGTGTAGTGGCATGAAAATCAGGGTGTGACAGTTCAAATACGATCATGGTGACTGTCATCTATGGAAGATAGCAATATGTCGAGTTCCCAATCGCTCTTGGGATTACACGAACTATGAAGTTGTTGCCATCTTCGACAAGCTTGTTGCCTTCCTTACTTCCACGCCTCGATGGATATTGCTCAAAAATCAATTTCTGTACACGGATGAGTACTATGATGCAATTCAATACGAGGGTCTTGTGTTTGCTGCCCCACTCGTGGCACTGTTTTTGCATGGAATCCTGATGCTTTCGGTACGTTCGTCTTCCACCGTAATTATAATTGTTTCTTCCACATGCATGCGGGTTAGCTAGTTTCCCTTTACTAATTAACCTTCTTGTGTTCCCAAGGTCCTGTGAACATTCCACAACCTATACTTGAAAATTTTTATAACCAATGGGGAGATGACGATGCTGATGATCACGAGCATGAGGACCCATATACTCAGTGGCGCCTGGCAACTTATTCCGATGGATCACCTCTTCTTGTCTATATACAGGGACTGCTGATGTTACTAAGGAAGCAGGTGTTGTCTCGCATGGTCGCACTCTCCGGACCTATTCCAACATCCGTTGCAGGGTATTCGGGATGGATACTAGTGTACTAGCGCCAACACCTTCTCCCTGGTTCAATATTGAAAGTCTTGGAGGAAACTCGCTCTTCCTTGGACAAAACTATCCATTGATGGTGGAAGGCGATCCAGCTGCTGTTGACACAACATCACTACCATTTATGAGAAGCAAATGTATCTATACCTCGGACATTGCTATGCTTCCCTACCGTCCCAATATGGGTCCTGACATAGGCCGCTTCAGCATGGATGATCAGTCCTGCGTTGGTCTCGAGATTGAGAGTAGTTGCCCCTTCCCAGAGTATCACTTCTGGTTCAAAGCAAGCGTTTCCAACGTCGACGAGTGGTTGAGATGAAGTTCATTGCATCGCTTTGTTATTTGTTGTGTGATAAAAACTTTACTTTACTAGAATGTTTTGTTGGAAATGATCTATAATCCAACGTG
Source organism: Triticum aestivum (assembly GCF_018294505.1). Classification (NCBI taxonomy): domain Eukaryota; kingdom Viridiplantae; phylum Streptophyta; class Magnoliopsida; order Poales; family Poaceae; genus Triticum; species Triticum aestivum. The sequence continues at coordinate 471,510,415 of NC_057814.1, read as the reverse complement.
TATCCTCGTTGTCGTTGTGGGTTGATGACTTGTTGTATGTAATCAATGGTACATTTGCATATGCGTCCATCAACTCACGCCTGCTAGTGGTGTCCATATGAACAGTGCTAGTGATTTTAGTTGCAAAAATTAGATAGTGCTAGTGATTTTTAGCTGCATATTAACAAATTGCAGTGTTACAAGGTTGACAAATGGCAATGTTACTAGGTAAACAAATGTCAATCTTTCCAGTCTGAAAAATGGCAACATATCCAAAATGACAGATGCAAATCTTACCAATTGTTTCTACGTGGTTGCACACGGGTCATGCAAAACAACTGTTTGTGTTGAAGAGATGCAGAAATCCTGCTCGACACATTTTCCCTTGGCTTCCTGGGGAAGCTGTCGGTTTGCGTACGAGTGTTCTAACTAAAACGTTTATGATGAGTGTTTTATATTTAAAAACCATTGACGTTTTTTTCAAAACAAAACATTTGATAAGTCTGTACATTAAGAGAGAAAAACGCAAGTTCGTTCAAACCATATCTTTCATTCAGTCACACTGTGAATTTATATTCATATGATCGAGAATTCGAGATACATAAAGAACTATTTCCGGCGGCGGCGGAGGCGGCGTGCCGCGCCGTCGTTGTCGTCCTCCGTGACGCCGTTGTTGAAGTCTTCAAGGCAGCACAAAATGTTCTTCACTTGTAAATCAAACATCATGTCGTCGCGCGATAGACGGGCGGGGTGCGGGAGGATGGCAACTGGCGCCGGTGAGAGGTAGCGGTCGACAGCAGCGTCCCATGCCGCGGAGGGGGGCGCGCGCACGGGCACAGGCACGGGCACGGGCGCTGCGGGTGCAGCCAAATGCACGGGGACCAGAGCCGCGATGGGTGGAGGGGCGCGCACGGGCAGGGGCACGGGCGCGGCGGGTGCAGCCAAACGCACGGGGGCCGGCGCCGCGGTGGGTAGAGGGGCGCGCACGGGCAGGGGCACGGGCGCGGCGGGTGCAGCCAAACGCATGGGGGCCGGCGCCACGGTGGCTGGAGAGGTGCGCACGGGCATGGGCGCTGGCGCTGGCATGTACACAAGCTCACGCGGGTCCGCGGAGACCTCACTGACGCCCGCGGCTTCCATCACTGCGATAGTGCTCGGCGACCAGCCCGTCAATGCTATGGGTATGGTCGCTGGCGCGAGCGTGGGGATGGGAGCTGGGACGGGAGCGGGGGCAGCAACCGCCGCGGCCAGCTCATTCTGGGCCATGTCCATGAGGCCCCATTCCTCCTTAATTCAATCTCCTCCGGCTCAGAGTCGACTTCACCAAACTTGAAGACTAGTGGCAGATGATCATTCTGTGCCATGGTGTTGGCGGAGGTCTGCGGGAGGGAGGGGAACGGGAGGTGAACAGTAAGGCCGCCCGTATTAAACAGCGGCTCGGACGCCATTAATGGAGAGGAAGGCGGGCGGCCATGGAAGTCAAAGGGCTCGCTTCCCAGTGAGCCTGCGCAGCGTACAGCTCGCACGCTTCCCGGTGAGCCTGCGCATTGGAGGACAGCTTGCACGCCTCCTTGTCAACTTGCGCACCGGACTCCGCTCGCACGCCTCCCGTTCAGTCAAGGTCAAGCAGTTGTCCCACGACACCTCCTATATCCATTAAAATGAAGACACGTGGCGTCACGTGAATGGTTAACAAGACGCACACGATTTGAATTATACAACCGTTTGAGATATTAAAGTGGCAGCTATTTTTTCAAAATGCCTTTGTTGGCTGTTATTCGAGTGCGCCTTCTCTCAAAATGGACATGAAAAATACCACAACATCTCGGGTGCCATTCCATGATAGCATGCCAAGTTTCATGAATTTCAGACGAGTTTTGGATTTACTAGAATTTAAAAACCAGGCATCTCAACGTTTTGCCGGCAATCAACGGCGCCCTGGTGTTTGAAATTCATTCCCATTTCTTGCATGGGACCTAAGCATGCACCCAAGGACACAGATTTGATTTTTCAACCAATTTATATGCACTGGAGCATGTGCATGTAGTTCAAATTTGAATTATGCACATAAATGCATTGAAAACTCAGTTAATGCATAAAAATGTCCAAAAGAACCCCGAAAAATCACAAAATTTGACACAACACTTATGTTGTTCTATGTTGACATGAGAAAAAATTGAAAGCAATAAGAGGCAATGGATATCGTTTCGTCCCCAAAGGTGGGAGGTTCCCTATCGAAACCATCATGCTTGTTGTGAGAAGCTCTGGTCTGTGAGAAGCATATACCCAAACCTGCCCCAAATGGGACAAACTTTTTACCACGGCAAGTTGATGCCGCTCCATGATAGCATGCCAAGTTTCATGAATTTCACACGAGTTTTGGATTCACTAGAATTTAAAAACCAGGCATCTCAACGTTTTGCCGGCGATCAACGGTGACCTGGTGTTTTAAATTCATTCCCATTTCTTGCATGGGACCTAAGCATGCACCCAAGGACACAGATTTGATTTTTCAACCAATTTATATGCACTGGAGCATGTGCATGTAGTTCAAATTTGAATTATGCACATAAATACATTGAAAAATCAGTTAATGCATAAAAATGTCCAAACGAACCCCGAAAAATTACAAAAATTGACACAACACTCATGTTGTTCTATGTTGACATGAGAAAAAATCGGAACGCAATAAGAGGCAAAGGATATCATTTCGTCCGCAAAGGTGGGACTTTCCCTATCGAAACCATCATGCTTGTTGTGAGAAGCTCTGGTCTGTGAGAAGCAAATACCCAAACCTGCCCCAAATGGGACAAATTTTTTACCACGCCATGTTGATGCCGCTCCATGATAGCATGCCAAGTTTCATGAATTTCACACGAGTTTTGGATTTACTAGAATTTAAAAACCAGACGTCTCAATGTTTTGCCGGCAATCAACGGTGCCCTGGTGTTTGAAATTCATTCCCATTTCTTGCATGGGACCTAAGCATGCACCCAAGGACACAGATTTGATTTTTCAACCAATTTATATGCACTGGAGCATGTGCATGTAGTTCAAATTTGAATTATGCACATAAATGCATTGAAAACTCAGTTAATGCATAAAAATGTCCAAACGAACCCCCGAAAAATCACAAAAATTGGCACAACACTCCTGTTGTTCTATGTTGACACGAGATTTTTTTTGAAAGAAATAAGAGGCAATGGATATCGTTTCGTCCCCAAAGGTGGGAGGTTCCCTATCGAAACCATCATGCTTGTTGTGAGAACCTCTGGTCTATGAGAAGGATATACCCAAACCTGCCCCAAATGGGACAAACTTTTTACCACGGCATGTAGATGCCGCTCCATGATAGCATGCTAAGTTTCATGAATTCCACACGAGTTTTGGATTTACTAGAATTTAAAAACCACGCATCTCAACGTTTTGCCGGCAATCAACGACGCCCTGGTGTTTGAAATTCATTCCCATTTCTTGCATGGGACCTGAGCATGCACCTAAGGACACAGATTTGATTTTTCAACCAATTTATATGCACTAGAGCATGTGCATGTAGTTCAAGTTTGAATTATGCACATAAATGCATTGAAAACTCAGTTAATGCATAAAAATTTCCAAACGAACCCCGAAAAATCACAAAAATTGACACAACACTCCTATTGTTCTATGTTGACACGAGAATAAATTTGAAAGTAATAAGAGGCAATGGATATCGTTTCGTCCCCAAAGGTGGGAGGTTCCCTATCGAAACCATAATGCTTGTTGTGAGAAGCTCTGGTCTGTGAGAAGCATATACCCAAACCTGCCCCAAATGGGACAAACTTTTTACCACGACATGTTGATGCCGCTCCATCATAGCATGCCAAGTTTCATGCATTTCACATGAGTTTTGGATTTACTAGAATTTAAAAACAAGGCATCTCAACGTTTTGCCGGCCATCAACGGTGACCTGGTGTTTGAAATTCATTCCCATTTCTTGCATGGGACCTAAGCATGCACCCAAGGACACAGATTTGGTTTTTCAACCAATTTATATGCACTGGAGCATGTGCATGTAGTTCAAGTTTGAATTATGCACATAAATACATTGAAAACTCAGCTAAAGCATAAAAATGTCCAAACGAACCCCGAAAAATTACAAAAATTGACACAATACTCTTGTTGTTCTATGTTGACACGAGAAAAAATTTGAAAGCATAAGAGGCAATGGATATCATTCGTCCCCAAAGGTGGGACGTTCCCTATCGAAACCATCATGCTTGTTGTGAGATGCTCAGGTCTGTGAGAAGCAAATGCCCAAACCTGCCCCAAATGGGACAATTTTTTTACCACGCCATGTTGATGCCGCTCCATGATAGCATGCCAAGTTTCATGAATTTAACACGAGTTTTGAATTTACTAGAATTTAAAAACCAGACGTCTCAACGTTTTTCTGGAAATCAACGGTGCCCTGGTGTTTGAAATTCATTCCCATTTCTTGCATGGGACCTAAGCATGCACCCAAGGACACAAATTTGATTTTTCAACCAATTTATATGCACTGGAGCATGTGCATGTAGTTCAAATTTGAATTATGCACATAAATGCATTGAAAACTCAGTTAATGCATAAAAATGTCCAAACGAACCCCGAAAAATCACAAAAATTGACACAACACTCCTGTTGTTCTATGTTGACACGAGAAAAAATTTGAAAGTAATAAGAGGCAATGGATATCGTTTCGTCCCCAAAGGTGGGAGGTTCCCTATCGAAACCATCATGCTTATTGTGAGAAGCTCTGGTCTGTGAGAAGCATATACCCAAACCTGCCCCAAATGGGACAAATTTTTTACCACGGCATGTTGATGCCGCTCCATGATAGCATGCCAAGTTTCATGAATTCCACACGAGTTTTGGATTTACTAGAATTTAAAAACCAGGCATCTCAACGTTTTGCCGGCAATCAACGGTGCCCTAGTGTTTGAAATTCATTCCCATTCCTTGCATGGGACCTAAGCATGCACCCAAGGACACATATTTGATTTTTCAACCAATTTATATGCACTGGAGCATGTGCATGTAGTTCAAATTTGAATTATGCACATAAATGCATTGAAAACTTAGTTAATGCATAAAAATGTCCAAACGAACCCCGAAAAATCACAAAAATTGACACAACACTCCTGTTGTTCTATGTTGACACGAGAACAAATTGGAAAGCAACAAGAGGCAATGGATATCGTTGCGTCCCCAAAGGTGGGACATTCCCTATCGAAACCATCATGCTTGTTGTGAGAAGCTCTGGTCTATGAGAAGCATATACCCAAACCTGCCCCAAATGGGACAAATTTTTTACCACGCCATGTTGATGCCGCTCCATGATAGCATGCCAAGTTTCATGAATTTCAGACGAGTTTTGGATTTTATAGAATTTATAAACCAGGCATCTCAACGTTTTGCCGGCAATCAACAGTGCCCTGGTGTTTGATATTCATTCCCATCTCTTGCATGGGACCTAACCATGCACCCAAGGATACAGATTTGATTTTTCAACCAATTTATATGCATTGGACCATGTGCATGTAGTTCAAATTTGAATTATGCACATAAATGCATTGAAAACTCAGTTAATGCATAAAAATGTCCTAACGAACCCCAAAAAATCACTAAAATTAACACAACACTCATGTTGTTCTATGTTGACACGAGAAATTTTTTTGAAAGAAATAAGAGGCAATGGATATCGTTTCGTCCTCAAATATGGGACGTTCCCTATCGAAACCATCATGCTTGTTGTGAGAACCTCTGGTCTGTGAGAAGCATATACCCAAACCTGCCCCAAATGGGACAAATTTTTTACCACGGCATGTTGATGTCGCTCCATCATAGCATGCCAAGTTTCATGAATTCCACACGAGTTTTGGATTTACTAGAATTTAAATACCAGGCATCTCAACGTTTTGCCGGCAATCAACGGTGCCCTGGTGTTTGAAATTCATTCCCATTCCTTGCATGGGACCTAAGCATGCACCCAAGGACACATATTTGATTTTTCAACCAATTTATATGCACTGGAGCATGTGCATGTAGTTCAAATTTGAATTATGCACATAAATGCATTGAAAACTCAGTTAATGCATAAAAATGTCCAAACGAACCCCCGAAAAATCACAAAAATTGGCACAACACTCCTGTTGTTCTATGTTGACACGAGAAAAAATTTGAAAGAAATAAGAGGCAATGGATATCGTTTCGTCCCCAAAGGTGGGAGGTTCCCTATCGAAACCATCATGCTTGTTGTGAGAACCTCTGGTCTATGAGAAGCATATACCCAAACCTGCCCCAAATGGGACAATTTTTTTACCACGGCATGTTGATGCCGCTCCATGATAGCATGCCAAGTTTCATGAATTCCACACGAGTTTTGGATTTTCTAGAATTTATAAACCAGGCATCTCAACATTTTGCCGGCAATCAACAGTGCCCTGGTGTTTGAAATTCATACCCATCTCTTGCATGGGACCTAACCATGCACCCAAGGACACAGATTTGATTTTTCAACCAATTTATATGCACTGGAGCATGTGCATGTAGTTCAAATTTGAATTATGCACATATATGCATTGAAAACTCAGTTAATGCATAAAAATGTCCTAACTAACCCCAAAAAATCACAAAAATTGACACAACACTCACGTTGTTCTATGTTGACACGAGAAAAAAATTTGAAAGAAATAAGAGGCAATGGATATCGTTTCGTCCCCAAAGGTGGGAGGTTCCCTATCGAAACCATCATGCTTGTTGTGAGAACCTCTGGTCTGTGAGAAGCATATACCGAAACCTGCCCCAAATGGGACAAACTTTTTACCACCGCATGTTGATGCCGCTCCATGATAGCATGCTAAGTTTCATGAATTCCACACGAGTTTTGGATTTACTAGAATTTAAAAACCAGGCATCTCAACGTTTTGCCGGCAATCAACGGCGCCCTGGTGTTTGAAATTCATTCCCATTTCTTGCATGGGACCTAAGCATGCACCCAAGGACACAGATTTGATTTTTCAACAAATTTATATGCACTGGAGCATGTGCATGTATTTCAAATTTGAATTATGCACATAAATGCATTGAAAACTCAGTTAATGCATAAAAATGTCCAAACGAACCCCGAAAAATCACAAAAATTGAGACAACACTCCTATTGTTCTATGTTGACACGAGAAAAAATTTGAAAGCAATAAGAAGCAATGGATATCGTTTCGTCCCCCAAGGTGGGAGGTTCCCTATCGAAACCATCATGCTTGTTGTGAGAAGCTCTGGTCTGTGAGAAGCATATACCCAAACCTGCCCCAAATGGGACAAACTTTTTACCACGACATGTTGATGCCGCTCCATCATAGCATGCATAGTTTCATGAATTTAACATGAGTTTTGGATTTACTAGAATTTAAAAACCAGGCATCTCAACGTTTTGCCGGCCATCAATGGTGACCTGGTGTTTGAAATTCATTCCCATTTCTTGCATGGGACCTAAGCATGCACCCAAGGACACAGATTTGATTTTCAACCAATTTATATGCACTGGAGCATGTGCATGTAGTTCAAATTTGAATTATGCACATAAATGCATTGAAAACTCAGTTAATGCATAAAAGTGTCCTAACGAACCCCGAAAAATCACAAAAATTGACACAACACTCATGTTGTTCTACGTTGACACGAGAAAAAAATTTGAAAGCAATAAGAGGCAATGGATATTGTTTCGTCCCCAAAGGTGGGACGTTCCCTATCGAAACCATCATGCATGTTGTGAGAAGCTCTGTTCTGTGAGAAGCATATACCCAAACCTGCCCCAAATGGGATAAACTTTTACCACGACATGTTGATGCCGCTCCATGATAGCATGCCAAGTTTCATGAATTTCAGACGAGTTTTGGATTTACTAGAATTTAAAAACTAGGCATCTCAACGTTTTGCCGGCAATCAACGGTGCCCTGGTGTTTGAAATTCATTCCCATTTCTTGCATGGGACCTAAGCATGCACCCAAGGACACAGATTTGATTTTTAACCAGTTTATATGCATCGGAGCATGTGCATGTAGTCCAAATTTGAATTATGCACATAAATGCATTTAAAACTCAGTTAATGCGTAAAAATGTCCAAATGAACCCCGAAAAATCACAAAAATTGACACAACACTCCTGTTGGTCTATGTTGACATGAGAAAAAAAATTGAAAGCAATAAGAGGCAATGGATATCGTTTTGTCCCCAAAGGTGGGACGTTCCCTATCGAAACCATCCCTATCGAAACCATCATGCTTGTTGTGAGAAGCTCTGGTATGTGAGAAGCATATACCCAAACCTGCCCCAAATGGGACAATTTTTTTACCACGACATGTTGATGCCGCTCCATGCTAGCATGCAAAGTTTCATGAATTTCAGACGAGTTATGGATTTACTAGAATTTAAAAACCAGGCATCTCAACGTTTTGCCGGCAATCAACCTTGCCCTGGTATTGGAAATTCATTCCCATTTCTTGCATGGGACCTAAGCATGCACCCAAGGACACATATTTGATTTTTCAATCAATTCATATGCACTGGAGCATGTGCATGTAGTTCAAATTTGAATTATGCACATAAATGCATTGAAAACTTAGTTAATGCATAAAAATGTCCAAACGAACCCCGAAAAATCACAAAAATTGACAGTTCACTCCTGTTGTTCTATGTTGACACGAGAAAATTTTTGAAAGCAATAAGAGGCAATGGATATCGTTTCGTCCCCAAAGGTGGGACGTTCCCTATCGAAACCATCATGCTTGTTGTGAGAAGCTCTGGTTTGTGAGAAGCTTATACCCAAACTTGCTCCAAATGGGACAATTTTTTTACCACGGCATGTTGATGCCACTCCATGATAGCATGCCAAGTTTCATGAATTGCAGACGAGTTTTGGATTTACTAGAATTTAAAAACCAGGTATCTCAACGTTTTGCCGGCAATCAACAGTGCCCTGGTGTTTGAAATTCATTCCCATATCTTGCATGGGACCTAAGCATGCACCTGAGGACACACATGTGATTTTTCAACCAACTTTGGTGCACTGGAGCATGTGCTTGTAGTTCAAATTTGAATTATGCACATAAAATGCCTAGAAAACCCAGTTAATGTATAAAAAAGGCCAAACGAACCTTGAAAAATTCATTCCCATTTCTTGAATGGGACCTAAGCATGCACCCAAGGACACATATTTGATTTCTCAACCAATTTATATGCACCGGAGCATGTGCATTTAGTTTAATTTTGAATTGTGCACCTGAAATGGCTAGAAAACTAGTTTAATGTATAAAATGTCCAAACGACCCTGAATAATTCCAATTCTTTTACGACACACATATAGTTGCATGTTCACTGTAGATAAAAGGTCTAGCAATTCAAACAACGTCCATTGCCACTGTGACCCCATTATGTAATTTCAATCAAGTAAATCCCACACAGTTTATTATCACCAACCGTGTGAGATTTAGTACAAAATATCTTGGAGCACCGTCGGTGTATAGTACGCCTATGCCTTACGCGAGAAGGTGCGTCGGCTACAGTCCATGCCCGGCGTGTCAAGCACACTAGCTCGCTCCCCAAAAACTCCCGCTTTGCTTTAGTCCCTTTATTCAAATTTTCAGTAGCCCCGGCATTTTACTCTCGCCTCTGCATCCCTCGCAATCTCTAAAATATCTGCTCGCCCTTGATCCAAATTTTCAGTAGCCCCGCTTTGTAACTCCCGCCTAGTAATATTTTCAGTTGCCGCAGTATTTCCTCAAACACAACCTTGCCCCCCTCCTCCCTCCACACACACCCCAAAACCTCCGCTCACATAGACACACACAACCCTCGAAACCATTGCTAGGTCGCCGCCATCGCCGGCGCCTCCATCCTCAACCTCTGCCTGTGTGCCGGGGAGCTCGAGGAGCCAATGGTCAAAAAGAGGTTTATCATGGTCTTTTCGCCCGACGCCGGTGAGGTGGCCGCCGAGGTGTCCCCATCGTCCTCCACGGGCCCGATCCGCCATCGCCGGTCCCCCGATCCGTCCGCCGCCGCGCCTCTACGCCGGTTCGAGGACTTCCCCGTCCTCCCTCGGACCCGGCAGTTGACGAGGTCCTACCTCGGGGTCGGGCAGCGGCGGTGGGGGACATGGGTCGCCGAGATTACAGATCGAGGGACCCACACTCGCCGGTGGCTCGGTCGCTCCCACACGGCCGAGCTCGCGGCCATGGAGTACGACCGCTGGCAGGTCCGCTACCACAGCGCGGCGGCTAGGCTCAATTTCCCCTTCGGCACATGTCCGGTCGACCTCGTTCACCGTAACCAGGGGTGGTGAGCTCGGCTATGGCGCGGGAGGACCGCGAGGCGTGGGAGCGCCTCGAGGCCGAGGCCGCCAATGAAGCCTACATGCAAGAGCTCCACCAGCAGCATCCCGAGCTCGTGGAGGCGGAGCGGGCGATCTTTGCCGGCGTGGAGGGCGGTGAGGTTATCGCGCTCTCCTCCTATGACGAGGTCGAAGGCGGCGAGGACGGCGGCGCGGAGGGCGGCGAGGTTATCACCCTCTCCTCCGATGGCGACGTCAAAAGCGGCGGTGCGGAGGGCGTCGAGGTCGGCCCCGAGGACGAGGAGATCTACGTCGATGAGTGGAGGAGTGCCTTCCCCCAACGACCCCGACGACGGTACCAGCCCAGACCCGGCTCGCGGCACACCGTACATGACGAGGAAGGATTGGCTCGATCTCTACTTCGACCGAAAGTAGTTTAGCTTAGTTTAAATTTATGTTTTATGTTCGGTTATGCAAAACTATCTATGTTTATGTTTGAATGCCTGCTACTTTCGGTTGAACCTACTTTGAACTTGATCAAATTGAAGTTTACAACCTTAAGTTTAGGGGATCGACTAGAAAAGGCCAAAAATTGCTGGAGTATATATATATCCACTAAGGGTTTTAGTGCTTTAACTTTTTAAGGATCACCTAGAGATGTCCTTATGACTTGTTTATTTCAGTTCTTCACAATGTGATGCTCTATATGTGCAACTATTTGCTGTGTAGTTCAATTTCATCAATAACAGTTTCAAAAATACTACTATGAATTACGATATTTGGTTGTTGTTAAGGATACTGTAGTTAATATGCCTTTTCGTTTTTCAATTGTTGTTTAGCAATATGCATTGTACTGAATGACTAAATATGCAATTCCAGGCTACATGGCAACAAGGAAGACTGTTACCTTAATGTTCTGATGATGTCTAGGTATACATGTAATAAAATCTTATATAATGGGATGGAGGGAGTGTTGTACTACAACATTTTTCAATTGTTGTTTATCTTTTAATATTAACTTGGTGCTTTTAGGTACATATATCATTGCCAAATATCCACACTTCGACCCTTTCTGTGTATGGGGCAATGAGATATTCATGAACCAGCATCAAGTGAGGAAACTGATATAGATTGTTATTAAAATCAGTCAAAACATGTCAATCGAACTATTTGTTTACACTTTATGCAAGACAACAGTGAACTGCAGGATGGTAAGTAAGAACCCTGTAGCCTTCTTTTTACTGCCCGTAATGAGTTGTGTTAGATGACAATATCTGAATCTTTTTTCTTTTGTAGTGGATCCTGAAGCAGTTTACTCAAGATTACCTCTCAAACTACATGATTGACGGCCGGCCATCACAAGGGGTTGGACTAGAGTCCTGCATGCCTTCTGCATCCAGGAGAGCACAATACGGCCATTCCGCTTCACCTTGTTCAACAACCGGAATGTCTGTCGCCTCTTTCTTTACCATCTGTAATAGTACAAGTATAGAACCCTGGTTCATCATTCTTTATTTGGTGCTTATGTAATTCTTAAACGTATGTACATGTGAATCGAATAATGCATTGGTTGTTTGAACCTAATGGATATGAATGAAGCTATAGCCTACTTTCAAGTTTAAATTAGGTACAATTCTAAATAGCGGCAATTAAATTAGGGCGAAATTACGTTGTGCAGGTCATTACGGCACACACGGTTGGTGAAACACAAATGTTTGCGATATACACCATAATCCAAGATGGTTCACAAATAGGAAACGTGTGCAAGCATGCACACAGTTGCCGTTTGCAAAGCGTGTGTGATGTCAGACACTATCACATACGGTGCGGGAAAACTAAATGTGTGTGATGTGCCAGGCATCGCAACGGTTTATAATCATGAACTGTTTGTGATGTGCCAGGCATCGTAAAACTCCCGTGCCTGGAATCTGCCTGGAAAGCTCCCGTGCCTGGAATCTGCCTGGAAAGCTCCCGTGCCCGGAATCTGCCTGGTTTTAGGTAAAACCACAAAACTCCAACTACGATGGCAATGCAAGTAGAAACGAGTAGCAAGGATGAAGCTTTTGGGATATTTTAGATATTGGAAACGGTTACATAGGGACAACTGTATGCATCAAGGCTCCCTATCCCCGACGGTTTCTGGGTCATGTGGGAAGGACCCCCCTATCACCCACACTCACTTGGCGACGGTTCCAAATGCCGTCGCGGAAAGGGGTTAAAAACTGTTTGTATAGCACCGACGCGTACCAGTGAACTATCATGCAAAGCAATATGAAAATGATGGTATGTGTCATAATAAAATGGAACGGTGGAAGTTGCATGGCAATATATCTCGGAATGGCTATGGAAATGCCATAATAGGTAGGTATGGTGGCTGTTTTGAGCAAGATATAAGGTGGCTTATGTGTGAAAGAGTGTATCATATCACGGGGTATGGATGCACCGGCGAAGTTTGCACCACAACTCAAGGTGAGTAAGGGCAATGCACGGTATCGAAGAGGCTAGCAAAATGCTAAAAGGTGAGAGTGCGTATAACCCACAGACTCAACATTATTCATAAAGAACTCACATACTTATTGCAAAAGTTTATTAGCCCTCGAAGGAAAGTACTAGCATGCTCCTAGGGGGATAGATTGGTAGGAAAATACCATCGCTCGTCCCCGACCGCCACTCATAAGGAAGAAAATAAAAAATAAATCATGCTCCAATTTCATAGCATAACGAGAGACCATACGTACATGATTCGGGAATCACAAACCTTAACACAAACATTCTTACTAAATCACAATTACTCACTAGCATGACTCTAATATCACCATCTTTATACCTCAAAACAAATGCAAGGAATCAAACTTCTCATATATTCAATGATCTTCATGAAAGTTTTATTATATCCCTCTTAAATACCCATCATATTAGGACTAAATTCATAACCTAAGCAAATTGCCATACTATTTATAAGACTCTCAAAATAATATAAGTGAAGCATGAGAGTTCATCAATTTCTTCAAAATATAAGCACCGCCGTGCTCTAAAAGATATAAGTGAAGCACTAGAGCAACTACCTAGCTCAAAAAATATAAGTGAAGCACATAGAGTATTCTAATAAATTCACGATTAATGTGTGTCCCTCTCAAAAGGTGTGTCTAGCAAGGATGACTATGGCAAACTAAAAATAAAATAAATCAAAGACACATATAATACAAGACGCTCCAAGCAAAACACATATCATATGGTGAATAAAAATATAGGCTCAAGTAATTTACCGATGGATCGTAGAAAAAAGAGGGGATGCCATCCGGGGCATCCCCAAGCTTAGATGCTTTGTTGTCCTTGAATATTACCTTGGGGTGCCATGGGCATACCCAATCTTAGGCTCTTGCCACTCCTTATTCCGTAGCCCATCGAAACTTCACCCAAAACTTGAAAACTTCACAACACAAAACTCGACAGAAAACTCGTGAGATCCGTTAGTATAATAAAGCAAATCACCACCTTTAGGTACTGTTGTAAACTCATTCCAATTTTATATTTGCATTATATCTACTGTATTCTAACTTTACCATGGTTCATACACCCCGATACGGCCCATAGATTCATCAAACTAAGCGAACAACACAATGAAAACAAAATTTGTCAAAAACAGAATAGTTTGTAGTAATCTGGACTTTAGCTAAACTTCTGTAACTCCAAAAATTCTGTAAAATTAGTACAACATAGGCAATTTGTATATCAATCTTGTGTAAAACATTCAGAGCAAAAGCACGTTTCTGTGAATTTAAAAAATTCCAGAACTGAGCACAAAAGTTTCTGTTTTTCAGCAGAATCAAATCAACTATCACCCAAATCATCCCAAAGGTCTTACTTGGCACAGACACTAATTTAAATACTAAAGCACAATCATAACAGAAGTATAATTGCATAAAATCTTAAAATATAAAATAAAAATATTGGGTTGTCTCCCAACAAGTGCTTTTCTTTAAAGACTTATAGCTAGGCATTGATAATTTTAATGATGCTTATAGGGAAGACAAGAGTTGAAGCACAAAGAGAGCATCATATCGCATGTGAAAATTACATTTAAGCCTAACATACTTCCTATGAATAGGCACTTTATAACCAAACAAATTATCAAGACAAGCAAAAACTAGCATATGCAAGGAAGAAGAAAGAAACAATAGCAATCTCAACATGAAGAGAGGTAATTTAGTCACATGAAGATTTCTACAACCATATTTTCCTCTCTCATAATAATTGCATGTAGGATCATAATCAAATTCAACAATATAGCTATCATATAAAATTTTCTCTTCATGGTCCACATGCATAAAAGTTTTATAACCTTCCAAGATGGTGGGTTATCATCAAATAAAGTCATGACCTCTCCAAGCCCACTTTTATCAAAAATTTCATAAAATTGATCATTCTCCAAAGTAGTGGGATCATTATTACCTAAAGTTGGAACTCTCCCAAATCCACTTTCAGTATTATCGCAAACATATTCATCATGAGGCTTAAGTAAATTAGCATCCCCAAGCTTGGGGTTTTGCATATTATTAGCAGAATTGACATTAATAGAATTTATAATAACACCATTGCAATCATGCTTTTCATTTAAGGAGCTATCGTGAATCACTACATAAACTTCCTCTTTTAGCACTTCATCACAATTTTCAGATTCATGAATTTCAACCAAAACTTCATAAAGATAATCTAGTGCAGTGAACTCACTAGGAATTGGTTCACCATAGTTGGATCTTTTAAAAAGATTAGCAAGTGGATGAGGATCAAAAAACTTTTTCCTTCTGATTTGGAATAAACATAAAATTATGCCAAGTGAACGAGCAAACAAACGAAGTAAGACATAAAGGCAAACTAAAAGGCCAAATAAAAAGGCAAATATTTTTGCTTAGAAGTGGGGGAGAAGAAAATGAGAGGCAAATGAAGAATAATGTAAATAGATGAGAGTTTATGATGGGTACTTGGTAGGCTTGATGTAGACCCCCCTCGGCAATGGCGCCAGAAATTCTTCCTGCTACTTCTCGAGCTTGCGTTGGTTTTTCCCTTGAAGAGGAAAGGGTGATGCAACAAAGTAGAGATAAGTATTTCCTTCAGTTGAGAACCAATGTATCAATCCAGTAGGAGGAACACACAAGTCAGCAATGGTTGCACCTACACAAACAAACCAATACTTGCACCCAACGCGATAAAGGGGTTGTGAATCCCTTCACAATTACTTGCAAGGATGAGATCTGATAGTGATAGATATAAAAGATAAGTAGAAGTGCAAAATAAGATAGAGGTAAATAGATTGCAGCAAGGTATTTTTGGGTTTTTGGTTTTATAGATTTGAAAATAATATGATAAAAGATAGACCCGGGGGGCCATAGTTTTCACTGGAGGCTTCTCTCTTGAAAGAAAGCATACGGCGGGTAAACAAATTATTGTTGACCAATTGATAGAAAAGCGCATAGTTACAACAATATCTAAGGAATTGATCATGAATATAGGCATCACGTCCGTGACAAGTAGACCGACTCCTGCCTGCAACTACTACTATTACTCCACACATCGACCACTATCCAGTATGCATCTAGTGTATTAAGTTAACAAGAACGGAGTAACGCCTTAAGCAAGATGACATGATGTAGAGGGATAGATCCAATCAATATGAACAAACCCCACCTTTTTATCCTTAATGGCAACAATACAAATACATGTCATGTCCCTTTCTGTCACTGGGAATAAGCACGCAAGATTGAATCCATTACGAAGCACCTCTCTCATTGCAAAAAAATCAATCTGGTTGGCCAAACCAAATCAATAGATCGGAGAGAAATACAAAGCTATCTTAATCATGCATAAAAGAGTTCAGAGAAGACTCAAATAATTATTCATAGATAATCTGATCATAAGCCCACAATTCATCGGATCTCAACAAACGCACCAAAAAAGAAGATTACATCGAATAGATCTCCAAGAACATCGAGGAGAACATTGTAGAGAAGAAGCCATCTAGCTACTAGCTATTGACCCGTAGGTTTGCGGTAAACTACTCATAAATCATCGGAAGGGCATCAAGGTGGATGTAGAAGCCCTCTGTGATCGAATCCCGCTCCGGCAGAGTATCGGAAAAGGTCTCCAGATGGGATTTCATGAAGACAGAAACTTGCAGCGATGGAAAAGTATTTTTGATGTGCCCTCTAGTCTACGGGGAATATTTGAGTATTTATAGAAGAAAAATTAGGGCTGGAGGAGCAACAGGGGGCCCACAAGCTTGGGGGCACCCCCCTAGGGTGCGCCCCTGAGCTTGTCGTCTCCCCATGGCTCTTCTGGCCTCCTCCCAAAGCTTCCAGGGTGTCTTGTGGTCTAAGAAAAATCGTCAAAAAGTTTGGTTCCGTTTGGACTACGTTTGGTATTGATTTTATGTAAAGACAAAAACAATGAAAAAAACAACAACTGACACTTGGCACTAGGTTAATAGGTTAGTCCCAAGAAATGATATAAAATAGCATAATAATGCATATAAACATCCAAGATGGATAATATAATAGCATGGAACAATAAAAAAAATTATAGATACGTTGGAGACGTATCACCAACCATGTGCGATTAACATCTTTAAAAAAACTGGGAAAATGAAAGTCGTCGCACATGGTTCCAATCTGGGAAAATATCCAAGTTTCATGGTGGGTCCACATTTCGTTCGTTGGTTGAATCTGAAATTTTTACCCATGCTAAACGTTCACCCTCATATGTGATAATCCCCAAGTGCAGGGAATCATTGTAGCCATTTCCAAAGGTGGAAGTGATAAGTATGGAGTGTCGAATCCACAAGGATCTATAGGTAAGATCAATATTCTCTCAAGCCCTATCTGCCACTAATACGACTCTACGTGCACCGAACGTTTGCTTCCAACTAGAAACGAGAAATAAAACTATGTTGTGGGTATGAAGAGGATAACTTTGCATGGTATCAGATAGCTAAAATATAAAAGTAGGTGCTGTTATCATAAAGCTAGAATATAATACTAAATATTATAAATAGCGAGTGTGGAATAATGATGGATCGGTGTGCGGAATTGTCCTAGGCAATTGTTAACAAGACCGGTAGTCGTCATTGCAATTTCATATGAGGGAGAGGCATAAGCTAACATACTTTCTCTTCTTGGATCATATGAACTTATGATTGGAACTCTAGCAAGCATCCGCAACTACTAAAGATCATTAAGGTAAAACCCAACCATAGCATTAAAGAATCAAGTCCTCTTTATCCCATATGCAACAACCCCCTTACTCGGGTTTGTGTTTCAATCACTCACGCAGCCCACTATAAGCGAATCATAAACGTATTGCAACACCCTACAGCGGGAATCCCTCATGCTTGCGCGACACAGAGGGCACAATAGGAAAGCACCAAAATAAAACATACAACTCGTACCAATCTAGATCATCAATCAACCCAAAGACAAAGGATATCTACTCAAAACATCATAAGATGGTAACACATCATTGGATAATAATGTGTGGCATAAAGCACCATGTTCAAGCAGGGATTACAGCGGGGTGCGGGAGAGTGGACCGCGTAAAAGAGATGAGGATGGTGATGATGATGGTGATGTTGATGAAGACGATCACCGCGGCGATGATTCCCCTCCCGATGGCACTCCGGCGCCACCGAGAGAGAGGAGGAGAGGTTCTCCCCCTTGTGCTTCCTCCGCCATGGCCTCCCCCCTAGATGGGGAGAGGTTCTTCCTCTAGTCCTTAGCCTTCATGGCGATGATGGCCCCTCCGGGATCCTCCTCCATGGCCTCCGGTGATGATGGCCCCCTCCGACAGGGTGCCATAGAGGGCCTAGATTGATTTCTTGTGGCCACAGAGGCTTGCGGCGGCGGAACTTCTGATCTAGGTTAAGTTCTGGAGGATTCTATATATATAAGAGGTTTTGGCATCGAGAACAAGTCAGGGAGGTCTCCGGGCTGTCCACGAGGTAGGGGGGCGCGCCCAGGGGGGTGAGCGCGCCTCCCACCCTCGTGGGCAGCCCGAGACTCTTCTGGCCCAACTCTTTTACTCCTTGGCCTTCTTCTGGTCCAAAAATAAGCTCCGTCAAGTTTCAGGTCAATTGGACTCCGTTTGGTTTTCCTTTTCTGCGATACTCTAAAACAAGGAAAAAAACATAAACTGGCACTGGGCTCTAGGTTAATAGGTTAGTCCCAAAAACCATATAAAATAGCATATAAATGCATATAAAACATCCAAGGTTAATAATATAATAGCATGAATACTTCATAAATTATAGATACGTTGGAGACGTATCAGCATCCCCAAGTTTAATTCCTGCTCGTCCTCGAGTAGGTAAATGATAAAAGAAATAATTTATGAAGTGTGAATGCTAGAAAGTGCATAAGTTTCATGCATGATAGTTCCAGTCACTTTTTCTAGCATCATTATATATCATAACAGTAGCTCATTTTCATAAAACTTTTCATGATCAAGTAACAAGCTATTCACATGTTAAAGTATAGATCATAAACTTTCTTGAAACTAACAAACTATATTCTCAGTCATCAAACAATTGCAATTCATCTTATTTTCAGGAAGGGTCTATGTCAGAGCTTTGATTTAGCAAACTCCCCATACTAAACTATCATTTAATCTTTCACAATTGCTAACACTCACGTGATATTTATGGGTTCAAAGTCTTAATCGGACACAGAGAAGATAGTGGCTTATAGTTTCGCCTCCCAACCTTTTACCTCAAGGGTAATGTCAACAATAATAGTTCATGATAACTTACATCCAATTGGATATATATATATATATATATATATATATATATCAGGATCTTTCCAACGCAATGTGCTTGCCAAAGGATAAAATGTAAAAAGGAAAGGTGAAGACCACCATGACTCTTGCATAAGGTAGAAGATAAAAGTAAAAGATAGGCCCTTCGCAGAGGGAAGCAGAGGTTGTCATGCGATTTTAAGGTAGGATGCACAAAATCTTAATGCAAAAGAACGTCACTTTATATTACCACTTGTGATAGGGATCTTTATTATGCAGTCCGTCGCTTTTATTGCTTCCATATCACAAGATCGTATTTAGCTTATTTTCTCCACAGTAATAGGTCATACATATTTAGAGAGCAATTTTTATTGCAAGTACCGATGACAACTTACTTGAAGGATCTTACTCAATCCATAGGTAGGTATGATGGACTCTCATGGAAAAACTTGTTTTAAGGGATATTCGGAAGCACAAGTAGTATCTCTACTTGGTGCAAAGAATTTGGCTAGCATGAGGGGGAAAGGCAAGCTCAGCATGTTGGATAATCCATGACAATATATTTTATTTCAGATATAAGAAAACATAACCCATTACGTTGTCTTCCTTGTCCAATATCAACCTTTTAGCATGTCATATTTTAATGAGTGCTCACAATTGCAAAAGATGTCTAGGATAGTATATTTATATGTGAAATCTCTCTTCCTTCAATATTCTTTCATGAATTGTTCAAGTGACCAATTCTACATTTGCTAACTTTCAATAAGTTTACTACCTATACTTATTATGTGTGAAGTCATTACTCCCCATGTTATAAGCATATGAAACATATATAAATTCATATTTATGACATTCAATTCATTCAACCATTTACTCATAGGATATACGTGAAGCACATGAGTAAATGACAAACTACTCCAAAAGATATAAGTGAAGAACACTGAGTAGTCAAATAATTAACTAGCCATGGGAGGATTCTTTTTCTTTCAATATTTCAGGTCCAATGATTTTATTCAAACAGCAAGTAAAATTGAAAACACGCTCCAAGCAAAACACATATCATGTGACGAATAAAAATATAGCTCCGAGTAAGGTATACCGATAGTTTTGAAGACGAAAAAGGGGATGCCCCGGTAGGCATCCCCAAGCTTAGGCGCTTGAGTCTTCCTTGAATATTACCTTGGGGTGCCTTGGGCATCCCCAAGCTTAGTGTCTTTCCACTCCTTATTCTCCTCATATCGATATCTCACCCAAAGCTTGAAAACTTCAATCACACAAAACTTAACGAAACTTCATGAGATAGGTTAGTATGATAAAGAGTAAACCATTCACTTTGGTACTGTCAAAGACAAGGTTCATAATTGTTCCCACACAATGTCTACTGTACCATATCATTTCTACAATTTATATTGAGAAATATAATCCATAGAAACTAGAAAACAAGCAAACTATGCAATGAAAACAGAATCTGTCATAAACAGAACAGTCTGTAATGATCTGAACAGAAACCATACTTATGCTACTCCAAAAATTATGAAATAAATTGGTGGACGTGAGGAATTTGTCTATTAATCTTATGCAAAGAGAATCAACTCAAAAGCACTCTTCTGTAAAAAATGGTAGCTTATCTCGTGAGCACAAAGTTTCTGTTTTTTTACAGGAAGATCACATTAACTTTCACCCAAGTCTTCCCAAAGGTCTTACTTGGCACTTTATTGAAACAAAAGCTATAAAACATGATTAATACAGTAGCTTAATCATGTGAACACACAAAAACAGTAAGGGTAAATATTGGGTTGTCTCCCAACAAGCGCTTTTCTTTAATGCCTTTTAGCTAGGCATGATGATTTCAATGATGCCCACATAAAAGATAAGAATTGAAACATAAAGAGAGCATCATGAAGAATATGACTAGCACATTTGATTATAATTAACTTCCTATGCCTAAGGATTTTGTGAACACAAAATTTATAGGAACAAGAATCAACTAGCATAGGAAGGCAAAACAAGTATAACTTCAAAACTTTAAGCACATAGAGAGGAAACTTGATATTATTGCAACTCCTACAAGCATATATTCCTCCCTCATAATAATTTTCAGTAGAATCATGAATGAATTAAACAATATAACCATCACATAAAGCATTCTTTTCATGATCTATAAGCATAGAAATTTTTCTAGTCTCCACATAAGCAACATTCTTCTTATTCGGAATAGTGGGATCACTAAATTCCTAAAGTTGACACTCTTCCAAACCCACTTTAGATGATAGTATTATTCATAATCCAAAATATATAAGTGAAGTTCATGGAGAATTCTACAAATAATATAGACTAACCAATATCCAAGCTCAAAATGTATAAGTGAAGCACACGAAGCATTCTATAAAACCATACTCAAAAGATTTAAGTGAAGCACAAAGAGCAATTCTATAAGATCGTACTTAAAAGATATAAGTGAAGCGCATGAAGTATTCTATAAATCAATGAAAGGATATCTCATACTAGCATGGTTCTTAAAGAAAAAGAAAAACACATAGGACACAAATCATGTGAACAAAACAAAAACTAAGGTATACCGATAATTGTTGAAGAAGAAAGATGGGATGCCAACCGGGGCATCCCCAAGCTTAGATGCTTGAGTATCCTTGAAATATTTACTTGGGGTTCCTTGGGCATCCCCAAGCTTGAACTCTTGCCTCTCTTTATTCTTCTCACATCGGTAATTCCACGTTCTTCGAACACTTCATCCACAAAAACTTTATGAGATCCGTTAGTATATTAAAGCAAATCACTACCTCTAGGTACTGTTGCAAACTCATTCCAATTTCATATTATAACTATATCTACTGTATTCCAACTTCTCTATGGTTCATACCCCCCGATACTACCCATAGATTCATCAAAATAAGCGATCAACACATGGGAAACAGAATCCGTCTAAAACAGGACAGTCTGTAGTAATCTGGAGGTTTAGTAAACTTCTGTAACTCCAAAAATTATGAAATAAATTTGAAAATTTTAAAAATTTGTACATAAGTAATGTGCAATAAGTTTCAGACCCATTTTACTTTACAGTAAAAAATGTAATATCATGCGCTACATCCAAAGTTTCTGTTTTTGTTCTGCACATAGTAAACAAGCAATCTAATCATCCTAAAACCAAAGCTTGGCACATTATTTTTATAATACAATGGATACATACAAGGAGATAATTATTTACAGAGAAACTTCCATGAAAAATTCTACATTGTTTCCGTGAGCATGAACACAAGTGCTCAAGGTCGACCCTCACTTCTTCAATGCAAAACTTTCCAATCACTTCTCTTTTTTGGAAAACTTTTTAGGTACGAGAGGCAAGTAATTTTTTTGGTATTTTCATTCTTTTAAAACTTTTTTTGTATGTTTCACCCATAACTAAAGAGAAACATAAAGGAAAAACAAAATCTACTTAGTGAAGAAAGCAAGCAAGCACACACGAGAATATCAACCCCACGCTATTGCTCCCCGGCAACGGCGCCAGAAAAGAGCTTGATAATCCCCATGTGCAGGGAATCATGGTAGCAATTTCCAAAGGTGGAAGGGATAAGCATGGAGTGTCCAACCCACAAGGAGCTAAAGGTAAGATCAATATTCTCTCAAGCCCTATCTGCCACTAATACGACTCTACGTGCACCGAACGTTTGCTTCCAACTAGAAACGAGAAATAAAATTATGTTGTGGGTATGAAGAGGATAACTTTGCATGGTATCGGAGAGATAAAATATAAAAGTAGGTGCTGTTATCATAAAGTTAGAATATAATACTAAATATTATAAATAGCGAGTGTGGAATAATGATGGATCGGTGTGCGGAATTGTCCTAGGCAATTGTTAACAAGACCGGTAGTCGTCATTGCAATTTCATATGAGGGAGAGGAATAAGCTAACATACTTTCTCTTCTTGGATCATATGCACTTATGATTGGACCTCTAGCAAGCATCCGCAACTACTAAAGATCATTAAGGTAAAACCCAACCATAGCATTAAAGCATCAAGTCCTCTTTATCCCATACGCAACAACCCCCTTACTCGGGTTTGTGTTTTAGTCACTCACGCAACCCACTATAAGAGAATCATAAACGTATTGCAACACCCTACAACGGGAATCCCTCACGCTTGCGCGACACGGAGGGCACAATAGGACAGCACCAAAATAAAACATACAACTCGTACCAATCTCGATCATCAATCAACCCAAAGACAAAGTATATCTACTCAAAATATCATAAGATGGCAACACATCATTGGATCATAATATGTGGCATAAAGCACCATGTTCAAGTAGGGATTACAGCGGGGTGCGGGAGAGTGGACCGCGTAAAAGAGATGAGGATGGTGATGTTGATGAAGACGATCACCGCGACGATGATTCCCCTCCCGATGGCACTCCGACGCCACCGAGAGAGAGGAGGAGAGGTTCTCACCCTTGTGCTTCCTCCGCCATGGCCTCCCCCTCGATGGGGAGAGGTTCTCCCTCTGGTCCTTGTCCTTCATGGCGATGATGGCCCCTCCGGGAACCTCCTCCATGTCCTCCGGTGATGATGGCCCCTCCGGAAGGGTGCCAGAGAGGGCATAGATTGATTTCTCATGGCTACAGAGGCTTGCGGTGGCGGAACTTCCGATCTAGGTTAAGTTCTTAAGGTTTCTGTATATATAAGAGGTTTTGGCGTCGAGAACAAGTCAGGGAGGTCTCCGGGCTGTCCATGAGGTAGGGGGCGCGCCCAGGGGGGTGGGCGCGCCTCCCACCCTCATGGGCAGCCCGGAACTCTTCTGGCCCAACTCTTTTACTCCTTGGCCTTCTTCTGGTCCAAAAATAAGCTCCGTCAAGTTTCAGGTCAATTGGACTCCGTTTGGTTTTCCTTTTCTGCAATACTCTAAAACAAGGGAAAAAACAGAAACTGGCACTGGGCTCTAGGTTAATAGTTTAGTCCCAAAAACCATATAAAATAGCATATAAAACATCCAAGGTTGATAATATAATAGCATGAATACTTCATAAATTATAGATATGTTGGAGACGTATCAATATGCATAAAACTCCATCAACCAAATTGATTGCAACTATATCCCACATTTAGACATAAGTAAACGTAGATATAAGCATACTTAGGCATAGATAAGAAGCGTACACAGGCATATATAGTTCAACCGACATTAAGCATACCGAAGCACAATTATTATTAAGACACTACATAGCCATATATAGTTCAATCACACATCTCATCTGCCGGGAGGCCTGCACGAAGGTGAAGCTTCTCCAGGTACTCAGCGTACACGGTGTGCGCCACCCTGCGAGAATACTTCTGCCTGAAAGTGCCAATGGCTCGTCCTCTTGCATGCGCCAGAACACTTTCATACGCGTCATGAAGCTTTTGGTTGCAAAATGGGCATCGAAAGCCCCCATCCCAATACGCCTGTTATGATTTCCCACATAAAGCTCCCTGAGCATTTGCCTCTTTTACCTCCTCTGTCCATCTTCGTCCTCGTTGTCGACATCGTGAGATAGCGCCTATACATATAGTAAACAATGTGGAGTCAGTATAATTTATAATAATGCGAGTTCAGCAGGCAGAGTTTATGAAATATAATATATCCTAAGACAGCGTGAACCCTAAATCATCAAGTGAACTTGATGAAAGAAATGCATAAATAGAGAGCACACAACTTACTGCAACAAAATTAAGAGTTTGGTTGGTTTGCTACAACATTTGGCAAATTCAAAAGTTGGAACACTTGGCAACCTTTTGTGAGATTGGCAAATGAACAATGGAATACAAACTAATATGTAGCGAACATTTGGTAGTTGTCAAAATTTGACATCAAATATATTTTGACATGCCGTAAAGTAGGATTAGGATTTTATGGCTATTTTTTAGACATATCCAAAGATCATGGTTCGATTTTTAGCACAATCATCTATGTAGATACTAATCTTGAAAAAAAATTGTCACAAACATGTATGTAGGATATTCAAAATCAATTGTCAAGATCTAGCTAGGAATTATTAGCATGGACACTAACCCTAGTCGGATTATTAGCAGAAATCATTTGTACAGATGAAACAAATAACCACTTATCATTTGTTGCAATCAAACAATCAATACACTACACGGATCTAACCAAATTTACTCAGATTTCATGGATTGACAGAACATAACCATAAGATTTCTATTCCAAAAAGGAGAGGTGGGACTATCCAGAGAAACCCTAGGATAAATTTGCTACATATATGGGTATAGATGACTAACCGGTTGTCCATCATCGTCGGAGTCGTCGCCGAAGTCGCTATGGACCTCCGGCTTTGGCTATGGAAGCACGATGCTGTCGATGACGTCAAGGTTGCGCGAGACGTCATCCACGGTGACGACAACCTCTGTCTCAAGATTCACGCCATGCTCAGGTGCTTCAGTAACCCCAGCATCACCACTCCCTCTGATGGTGCGGTTCGGCGGCATCCTCATATATTGATGGCATTGATTACTGAGAGCAGCGTCGAGGATGCAAACAGAGAGAAAGGATTGTGTATGTAGCGAGAATGGGGGGTGCGGCCGCCTATTATGACCAGCGGCTCGGGGCACCATTAATATGGCGCAGTGGGAGGGAGGCAGGTGGCGGTCAAAGCGCTGGATCGCCTCTGGTGAGCCTGCACAGCGGACTGCTGGAATGCCTACCGCCATTTCACACAGCAACTCGCACGTCTCTCGGTACCATAGCGCGGCGAACACGCCTCCCATCTATTCACACACCTGCACGCATGCCTCCTGGTCTTCCTGCACGGCGGACTGCTCTCATGCGTCCCGTCAAGTCACGCCTGCTCGCACGGCACACGGGACGCGTGGCGGCATGTATGTAGTTTTTATTTTTTTGATGATTAATTCCACCGCTCTATATTACTTAACCGAAGCATGGCACGCACATTGTTGGTCTAACGCCCATGGTTCGAATAAATAATATGTTTCCGATATTGGTTGCCAATTATTAATAATCTCCCGTTTGTAAGAAGATTACATCAAAACCTGTCTTAAATTTGATAAAAAAAAGTACAATATCATAGTCTATTGGTGTCTATATGACACCACGATAGTTTCATGAATTTCAACTAAGTTTTGGATTTGCTAGATTTTAAAAATCAAGATTCTCAATGTTTGAAATTTTTGCGTGGGGACTAAACATGCACCCAGGGATACACATATGTTTTTCCAATCCATTTTGGCGCACTATCACGTGTGCATGTAGCTCTAATTTGATTTTTGCACATTTTATCCCTAGGAAATCAATCAATGTAGAAAAACGTCTGAATGATCTATGTTTTTTTTTTCAAATTTTAACACGACACTCCTTTGGTCACATATGTTCACCACAGAAAATTTTAAC